>NW_028288814.1:0-225709 GCF_059628265.1 Tinamus guttatus | reverse complement strand
CACGGTGACAGCAGGGGGCTCGTCACAGCGACACAGGGGGCACGGCCGCGGTGCTGCGCATCCCTATGGGCACGGACACATATGGAGAGACGCTGGAGCAGATGCCAGGGGCGGGAGGAACACAGGCATCAAAGGAGGGGAATAAAGGACAAAAAAACCCTAATCGCAAAATGTCCTCGTCACCCTCTGAGTGGTTCCAGCAGGGACAGGAGCATCTGCAGCACCAGCACCCCTGCCACTGTCCCCAGGACCCTTCCCACACCTCCCCATTCCATAAAACAAAATGGGATAAAACCAGGAGCTGCCTTTGATAACGGCTCCCCTGGGAAAATAAATAAGCAAGCAGGTAAATAAATAAATAAGGGAACAAATAAACGGATAAATAAATAAATACACGGAGAAATAAACAAACGAGCGAGGCTGGCGGTGGTTTTGTAGCGGGAGCTGGGGCTGGTGCTCGCTGCCCTGTCCCCGCAGGGAGCAACTTGCTCCCAAAGTGTCCTCGCTCTGTCCGCGGCTCCGCGGCCAGCGCCGGGATGCGGAGGGAGGGAAACGCAGGGAAGGAAAGAAAAACAAAATCAAAGCGCGGCGGGAAGCAACATATTGAGAGGGGGATTAAAGGGGTTTAGGGCGAGGAAAGGCTTAGGGGGTCTAAGCCGGTGGAGACAAATAAACAGCGGCGAGGAGGGGGCAGCGCGCGGGGTCCGGCGCCCCCCGCGTGTCGCGGTGTCGCTGTCGCCGTCCCCCCGCCCGGGACGAGCCCGGCGCTCACCTCGCATCGTGGCCGGCGGCGATCAGCGCCGCGCCGGGGCGCTCATGGGAGCGGGCGGCGGCGGCTCCGGCTCCGGTACCGGCTCCGGTACCGGCTCTGGCAGCGCGGCGGGACGCGCGGGCGGCCCCGGCACGAGGAGGAGGAGGAGGAGGATGAAGAGAAGGCGGCGGCTGCGGGCGGCACCGGGCGGCTCTGGCACCTGCCCCTCCGCGCCGCCGCTGACCCACTTCTGCCCGAGCATGTGGCCGTTCACATGACGAGCCCGCCCGGCCCCGCCTCCCCAAATCGGTTTCACTCCAGGCGCCGCCTCCCGCCCTTCCTCCCCCCTCTCCATCCTCCTCCTCCCGCCGCGGCTTCGCGCGGCCGCGGGGCTCGAAGCGGCGCGGCGGGCGCCGGGCGCTGCGCGGGGGGCACCGGGGCTCCCGGTACCGGGCGGGCGCCGGGCGCTGCGCGGGGGGCACCGGGGCTCCCGGTACCGGGCGGGCGCCGGGCGCTGCGCGGGGGGCACCGGGGCTCCCGGTACCGGGCGGGCACCGGGCGCTGCGCAGGGGCCCCCATGGCGCCCCGGGCACCCGCAGGGCCGCGCGGCCCGGCCAAGTCACCGCGTCGCTTCACGCCTCCCCAAGGACACCCGGCGTCGCCCCAATCCCGCTTTGCACGCCCGGGGGTTGGCTGGACCCGGAACCGACGGCAACAGAGATGCGCTGGGGACCGAGTAAAATCTGGGGTCTAAAAAGAGCCAAACTTCGGCCCAACCTGTTGTTGGAGCAGCCCCAGCGCATCCCAGCACCTCCATCCGTGTGATTTCCCCTAGAGCCAGGATGTGCCCAGCCCCAACTTGCGCCTTTCCCAGGAATCAGCCCGGCCGTGGCCCTGGGGACATTCTGCAATGTTCCAATTTGGAAAGTGCTGGGCGAAGGAGGTGGAAAGCGATGGGGCGGATGGGATCCGTCACAGCCTCCATGCCTGCAGCATCCTCGCTTCCTTGGTGCCGCCATGTCCTGGCTTGGATAATGGGGAACCTCAAGGCACTGCATCCAGGGACACCCGGATCTGGGAAGGATGGGATGGGGTGGGATGGATGGGGACCCGCATGCAGGGTGCTGAGGGTTGGGATTAGCCGCGGGCATCGCTGCGGCACCGGCACCGACGCGGCCTCGCTGCCGCCTTCGCCCCTCCTCCTGCGCCGCGCTGCGCATGGATGGGCACCCGGACGGGGATGCGGGCTGACACGTCGCCTCCGCGTTTCCAGGCGCCGCTTCCCACCGAGGCTCTGCAAAACCACCCCCAGCGCCTGCGGCTCCCGAAACGGCCCCAGCCTCCCCAACCGGGATACGGGGCTCATCCCGGCCGGCTGCGTGCCCAGCTTCGGGGTCACGGGCGCAGCCCAAAGGAGGTCACCGTCATTAGCCCCATTCCCCAGATGGGGAAACGGAGGCTGGAGCCACGAGGTGCCTGGGCAGGGCCGGGAGGCCGGAGCTGGATGAACTGGCCCCTCCCGCAGCCCGGTGGCTCCCGGGATGGCCGCATCCTGCCCTGGCAATGGAAAATAAAAAAGGAGCCGCCCCCGCCGGGTGCCAGGGCACCCAAAACTGGGATCTTACATAAGCGCTCGCCACACCTGCGGGGAGCACCGCCCGGCCGCAGCCGTCCTGGCCCCGCGCCCTCCCGCTACCGCCCCTTAACCCCTCGGCACCCAGCGGCTCCTGGGGGGCTGCACCGGGTCTGCGTGGACACCCACGCTCAGACCGGGATCAGGGTCTGCGGGTGCTGGTAGAGCAACAACCTCCCTCCTTACGCAAGCTCCGAGCTGCCCTTTCCTGGGGGCTTCCAGGGTCCCATCCCGCTGGCCCCATGTCCGCCCCGCCGGCCTCACGCCTTCCTCGGTGCCCGCAGCCGCATCAACCGGCAGCTCCCGCCGCGGGTTTCGGCCGTGGCGGACGGGCAGGAATGCAGCGTTGCGCCATCCTGGAGCCGGATGCCTCCGTAATGGGCACCCGCTCGCGCCCCACGCGCCCTCGTCGCCCGCTGGCACCCGCCACAGCAATGCTGTCACCTGGAGCACCCACATCAGGGACGGCCGCGGGAGCCCCAGGGACATGGCGGGAGCGGCAGAGGCGCTGGGCCAGGCCGGATGCCCACGGTCCAGCCGGGCACTGGGGCGCCCGGCACTCAGCGCCCATGAGGCCGCCCCAGGGTGAGGCCAAGGGCATGAGGGCGAATCTGGAGTGTCCTCCGCTCGCATGATGCCTGGTGCTGCGCAGAGGGACGCCCAACACCAGGGCTGTTACCCGGCCCTTAACGAGCGGCAGAGCTAATAGGAGCTGGGCACCAACTGGCGGCCGAGCCGAGCGCCGGTGCCCCCCACCAAGAAACCTGCCTCACCACAGGGCAAAAATGGCCAAAACTGGGATTTTCTAGAGAACAGAGCAGACTTGCAGCTACGTAAAAACTCGCGGGCGATGCTCGACCTGGGCCATGCTCGGCCCCGAATCCATGCCGGCTGCATCCTGCCTGAATCCATCCCGGCTGGATCCTGCCTGAATCCATGGCGGTCGGTGGCCAAGCCCTGGTGCCGCCGGGCCCAGCTGAGCCCCCCCGGCGCGTGGCCGGCCCCGCGCGCACAAAGTAGGTTAGTGGGCCGAGGCGCCCGCGCCGGCGCTCGCCGCAGCCTCCTCCGCACGCGCTGCGTGCGCCATGCACTTGCTGCGCCCACCCGGTACCTCTGATCTTATCGGCCCTGCGCGCCGGCCCAGCCGCCGCTTCGGCTTTCCCACCGCGGCCTGGCCGGCTGCGGCGCTGACACCCGCCCCGGATGCTGCACCGGGACCGCCGGTGTTTGGGGGCCCAAATGAGCCCTCATAGGAGCCAGGTCCGGATTTGCCTGCGTTGTTTTGATCCCGGTGGCTTTTCCCGACGCTTCACTCGTCTCCTCCATCCTGTTTCTCCCTCCTCAAGAGACTTCTCCTGCCGGTTGCTTCGGAGCCCGCCGGGTTTTCGCAGGGCGCAGCGCAGGCTGCTGCTGTTCTCTCCATCGCCGGCCAGTCAGGCTGAGCCTCTGCACAACTCACCACACGAATGAGGCCGGAGCTGCATGGCCCCCGCGGCGCCGCGCGGAGCCCACCCGTCTCCAGCATCGTCCCCGGCAGAGATGCCCCCCGGGGCAAACACCGGGGGGGTTTTGCCCCCGTTGCCCCCACCTCGTCACGGGCAGCCGCCCGGCTCGGCCGAGTCTCCAGCGTCACAATTAAGAGATAAACAGGAAAGAGAAAAGGGGGCAGATTTCGTAGTCAGCCCCAACCCTCCGGAGAGAGATAAAAGAAGAGGATGGGGTGGTGGTGGTGGGGGGGTTTAATATATCTTCCCCACTTGTTTCTGCTGAATTGAACATTTTTCCTCCTGCTTAGAAGATCTCCCGGCCTCCCCGGCCCCCTCCCGCTCTTCCCGTTAATGAGGTTTCGCTGCAAAAGTCTCCGTGCCTCCGTCTTGGCCTTGAGTTAATCTCCAGATACCTTCAAAGCAGTTTTGTTCCCGAGCTGCTTCCTCCCCGCCCCAACCCTCCCTGCCTGCTTCTTTTTGAACTTCCAAGGCACAATTTTCCAAGTTTTCCAGCACTGCCACTGCTTCCCGCTACAGCATCCTGGCCCTGGCGTAGGAACCCGCAGGGATGCAGGAGCTCCTGGACTAGTTGGTCCCATGGGCAGCTGAGACCGAGGAGCTGGGGCACATGGGTGTCCCCTGTGCCAGGGCCGATTGGTCCCAGAAAACTGGAAATTTGGGAATTTATTATTATTATCATTTTGCAAAACTGGAGTATAGTAGAAATGTTGCACTGTCTGGAAAAGGCTCCCAGTGACCCCAGGACCTCAGACAAGGCCTCAGTGTCACCCCTGACCAGGGCGGATCCAGAGGAAGCTCTGAATTCCTTCCCATTGGAGCCGTGATGGGGCTGGAGCAGACGGTGCTGCACAGGGAAGAGAAGCTGCTCTGAATCCGGTGAACAGGTTTTGCCAGGTGCATTCGGGCTGAGCACCGACCAGGTTGTGACACCTCAGGGGTCACCGCGGGGCTCAGGCTTGCGGATGCTCCCTGCTTTTTGCCCCCTCTTTCCCCTTCCAGGTCCAGCTAATTAAATGCTAAACTGGCAACCTCTTTCTCCAGAGGAGGCGAGTGGATCCCGGCCCCACGGATGCTCCAGGATGGGTTTGCAGCTTTCTCCGCTCCGGAGAGAGCTCCGGGCGCTGCCGGGGCCGCCGGGTCACGCTGCCGTAATGTGCTCAGAGCTGCCTGCTATGTTGGTACCTGCGTGTCCCGCTCCAGAGCCGATCTGGGGGCTTTAATTCCAGTTAATCCCTGCAATCTCTTAATTCCAGGGCGCGAAATAGCAAAGATCACTGGGTCAGTGGGAAAAGCTCTTGGCCGAAGTTAACGCGTTAATGCGGAGAGAGGGAGAGAGCGGGAGATGGGCAGGGAGGAAGGCAAAGCTCCCGGCGCCGAGGGATCCACTTCAGCTTATCCTATTTTTAGGCTCTTCGAGGAGCCTCTGTTCCCATGGGGAGAGCCCAAACTGAGCCCAGGGGGCATCCGGGAGTTCACCCATCTATCCCATGGATCCGATGGATATCCCGGGACATGTGTCGCCTGGCTCCCAGCAGTCAGCACTCTGGCTGGAGCAATTTTGTGGTGATTCCACCTGCGGCACCAGTCCCAGCCACGCTGGGGAACCTCGGCAGCTCCCAGCCTTTTCCAGGGTGCTCCCTGCGGACAAGGCCGGCAGCTCCGGGAGGGCAGAGCTGCTTTTCCTGCTGGCACGGAGGCGCCGGGCGCTCCCTCGCACCGCGGCCGCTCACTGGGGTCTGAATGGCAGCGCCGGGGGCTGCACTGGCCCCCGCGCCGCTGAGCGCCTCTAATTAGGGCTTGGCAGCCTCCGGCCTCATCCCCGTAAGCACCTTTTTGGCTGCTGCCCTGGAAAGAAAGCTGCACTCGGGGACTTAGCTTTTTATATAGCCCAAGCCCAGGCTGGCTCTGCGGGAGCCCCTGATCGCCCGGGCCCCGTTGCAGCCCTCACACCGGAGCCTCTGCCGCTGCTCCCGGAGCCGCAGGAGGGACGCGGTGCCGGCTGCTCACTGTCCTTCTCCATCGGGAACCGATCCAGGGCCTTTCCCGCTCCTTCCCGCCTTTCCTGGTTGCTTCCCCCCTCCTCAGTGGTTGTGTTTTGGGCAGTAATGTTGCAAAGGGAGCCGTTTCCTTAAATCCAGCTCCGTTACCGCAAGCAGCTTATCACGAGAAATTCTTTTCCTCTCTGTTCTTTTAATACGATCCCAGCTTAGCCAAGCCCAGGGCTTAGTCAGGCCCCTAAAGTGCAAGTGAGGAGAGGAGCATTAAACCACCGGGAAGCACAAATGGAGCGCTGGGCTCCTCTTCCCGGCAGGGCTGAGGCGTTCGGCATCCCATCGGGATGCCCTGTGCCGGGTGGGAGCCGCCTGTGGAGCAGGATGCTCCATGGGTGCCGGGCCTGGATCCAGGCTGGTTCCGCTTTGTGGGTCAGTGGGTCGGGGATGCTCCGATGTTTTGAGCTGCTGCTTCTCCTCACTGGGAATGGAGGGAGGCCGTTCCGGAGAGGCGTTAGCCCTACGGATGCTCCACGAGCAATCCTGTGGGCAACCGTGGTTCAGGAAGGATGGGAGGGCAGTGGGATGAGCATAGGATCCTGCTGGGAGAACAGGTGGGAAGCAGCACATTGCCCCAGCCCGGGCGCTGGGAGCCGGTTGCAGATGGGATTTTGGAAGCTGCTCCCTGGCTTTGGGATGCTGGAAGCCGGAGCAGGGGAAGGGCGGGGCAACCGCCTGGATCCTCCTGTGGATTAGAGCCGCATTGGGCGGCGCTGGGGGGGCTCCGGGGACGTTTCATCCCTCACTGATTAAAACCTCCCGGTCCACATGAAGCAAAGCAGCTCGTTGAGGGCTTGGACCAACTGTCAAGAGTCACATTTTGCTTTTTTCTTTTGGAAAAAAATAATTTTAAAAAAGTCACCTTTTGCCCATCTCAGCATCTTTTCCTTCTGTCTGAATTACCACGTGGCTTTGGGAAAACTCCGGACCCTTTGCACCCCAAAACATGCCTTCCCCTGCATTCCCTATCCCCTAGCGCCAGGCCAGCATTCCCGGCGGATGCTGCCGGCACAGAGGGATGCAAACGCCGGGGCCGCAACCGGCCCGGCGGTGCCGCTCCCGCCTTGCAGACGCCGCCGCTCGGGGCTTGCCGGTTTTCCGAGCGCTTTTCCGCGCTCCTCTTTGGGCACCGGCGCTGCCGCTCACCTTGGACTCCGCTCTCGGTGCCGCGGCCGCCGCGTTGCTGGGGAGACCGGCCGCGTTATTTACCGGCAGGGCTGCGATAAGCGGCGCGTGGGGCGGCGGAGCACATGCCACCCAATGCGCCTGACCCACTTTCCGTGGGCTTCGCTCCGGCTATTGGATTGCAATGGCCAGCGGCGCGCGGGGCTGGAGAGGCGCCAGCAGAAACCGCTCCCCTCCCAGCCCCGCTGCCTGCGAGCGCAACCAGCCTGGTTGCCCATTTGCTAAATTTTGGGGCTCTCTTTTTCCCAAATCCTGTTTTCTTCAAGCTGGAAGAGAGGGAAAGGTATCTCGAAGATGTCCATGAGTGTGTCGTGCCGGCAGCGGCCGCTGGGAAAGCCAGGCCTGCTGCCTGGAAAAGGGCTGCAGGAGGGACCCGTTGTCCCTCTCTGACATCCTTCCGGCTGGATTGCTGGAAAAGACTCCCTATAGTTGGGGGGAAACTGGGAAAAGGCTCCTTTCTGGGAGCAAACAGCAGGGACCGTCCCCAGCAGAGTTGCCCAGGACCCTCCTGGGAAGCTATAGGGAAGCATTACCACCCAGGAAAAGCAGCTTCGGCTCTGTTGTGGAAGCTCCCATGGGAAAAGGTCCCACTTGCAGGAGGGTTTCCGATTTTTCATTACCAAAACTTCAAAGCTCAGCCTCGGCAAGTGGGAATCCGGCTAAAGCCAAACAAGCTGGAGCCAGCGGAGAGGTTTGGTGCCAAGACGCAGGGATCGTGACAAAAACTCACCCCAAATCCACTTCCAGAGTGGATTTTCCTAAGAGCGGGACTCATTCCTCCCTCCTCAGTGAAGAGACGCAGCCAAGCGAGTGCGGGCGAACGGACATGGGCAGAGCTGGAGGTCCCCCGCCCCCGGCGGCGGGTTTTCCCGGGATGCTGCGGACGCGGCGCGGGCGCCGCTGGCCCGGTGGCCCAGATCTGCCATTCCGCATGGCTTCGCGGCCGTCGCCGTCCCCGGGGCCGCGGCGCCGGCGGGCAGGGCGCTCGCGCGGCGCCTCTCCCGCAGCCCCGCTAATCCGACATGACTCTTCCATTAGAGCCGAGCTGCCGGCAAAGAGCTTTTCGGTGTAGCCATTAACTCCTTCTCCCTCCCTGCTCCTCCTCGGAGCGGCGACGCTGTCGGCTCCGCGCGGGTTGCTGCAAACCCAGCACCGCACGGCCTGGGCTTTGCAGGGGTGACCCTTGGTGTCACCCCCGTCCCTCATCCCCCCTCTCACATGGAGGAGGACGAAGGAGGAAAGGAGAGAAGGGGCATCAACCGGCACCGTGGGAGTGGGCACGGGGCAGCGCAGCGTCCGAGGGAGCGGGCACGGAGAGCTGCGCCGGGGCTGCACCAGCGCCGCGCTCCTCAGCGACGTTCCCTCCCGCTGCTAATTAGCAGTTCCAGCTTAGCAGGATGAGAGCCGGGCTCCCCGCGGACAGCTCCTCTCAGGGCGCAGAGACTCAGTGGGTCGGGGCCCGGTGTCATTCGGCGTGAGCATCCGGGCGGGATGGGAGCTGGGAGCTGCATGAGCATCCGGGCGGGATGGGAGCTGAGAGCTGCGTGAGCATCCCAGCAGGATGGGATCTGGGAGCTGCGAGAGCATCCTGGCAGGATGGGAGCTGGGAGATGTGCAAGCATCCCGGCGGGATGGGAGCTGGCAGCTGCGAGAGCATTCGGACAGGATGGGAGCTGCATGAGCATCCAGACGGGATGGGAGCTGGGAGCTGCATGAGCATCCTGGCGGGATGGGAGCTGAGGCTGGACGCTGCTCCAGTCAATACATCATGGCCACTCGGGTGCACTGGGCCGAGCCCCTGGTGTGAGCGTCAGGGCCTGGAGGTGTCAGTCTCTCACATCCAATGTGACACCACGGAGGAGGGCAGGAGGGGCTGTCGAGGGACGATGGCATCAGGGAGCGATGGCACCGGCGCCGTGAAGGCGGCCGGGCTGGGATCGGGGTGTAGGAGCCGCGGCCCCAAGAGTCCCCTTCATCCTCCTACACTTGGTGAGGGGCGAGAAGTGGGGCTGGGATGGGCAGGAATGTCCCCGGAGGGGGACAGGCCATGTCCCTTGCTCTGTGCTTGCTCAGGTGACGTCTCCCACTCTGGGAACATTGGGAGTGAGGCTGGAGGGACCGGTCTGGAGAGGAGACGCCAGAAGGAGCCCAGCGGGAAGCAAGAACCGGTTTCAAACACACACCGATGCCGCAGGAAGAGACGGCCGACCCATTTGTGGGCGCTCGGAGCGCAGATGAGAGCCAGGGCCCGGGCTGCAGCGGGAGGATGTGGGTTAGAGCAGCCCCTGCGGCCCCGCGGGGTCCCGTGTCCCCGGGCCTCCGGCCGGGGAGCGTCACCGCGCGGGGACCCGGGCAGGGACGGCAGCGCCGAGTCTGCCCCCGCACCTGGTGGCCTTGGGGTGTTGACGCCGCGGACAGGGAGAGGATGCTGGAGGCCACAGCCATGTCCTGCTCTCCTGCCGGGCTCTCTCTGTCTGATGGGGATGGAAAATGATGGGAAAATTCCTCCCTTTGCTGCTCTTCCTGCAGGCGGCCAGGTGGCTCCCGGCAACCGGAGGTCTGAGGCCACCTGGGCCTGTTCACTCATGGTGGCTGGTGGCCAACCGGACCGGGGACTGTGGCGGGGAGCCGGGCACGGACAGGGCGAGTGCAGGGGCGGCCGCAGCTGGTGCCACCATCCGAGCTCTGTGATGCCACCATCCGAGCTCTGCTCCGAACTGAGCCCAGCAGAGGCGGGAGGACGGGCCGGCCTTGTGGAGAGGGGCTTGAACTGGGGAGGGGGACAGTCACCGCGAGGCGCCCCAGGAAGTGTCCCAGCATGGGGAACGGTCCCATCCGAAAGGCCATCCTGCCCCCAAGCTAGAATGGGGAAAACAAGAGCAAGACAGGGACTTGCATGGTGCAACACGGAGCTGGGATCTCAGGGATTTCCTCGTGAGCGGGGACCATGCAGCAGCTGAAATTGGGTCTCTAGGGAGCAGCCACCCAGGTCCCTACGAGGCTCTGTCTCTGGAGGGCCGTGGTTTCATCCAGGCATCCCTCAGTGAGCCAGTTGCCCTGAGGAAAAGCTTCCCGCCAACGGTGCCGGGGGAGCGACGTCAGAGGGAGCCGAGCTGGACGAAGAGCCGCAGCCCCACCAGGCTCTCGTGCCCTCGGGTGCCAGCACCCCTCCCCGCGCCGCCGGGGCTGCGGAGGCCGCTCGTCCGCCGGAGCTCGCCACGAGCCTGCAGCCCCGCCGGCCCTCGGCTCCTCCGCCGATGAGCCCCTGGTTCCGGGCACAGCACGTCCCTGCCGGGATCTTCCACCTCCCAGAGCAGCTGCAGGAGCTCTGGACCTGGTGCCGACCTGAGCTTCTGAATCCGACTCTGGATTCAGATCAGGATGGCACACAATGCCGGTGCGGGCTGCGAGCATCCTGCCTTGCTGAGCCGATGCTCCGGTGGGGATCTGACCTCGATCCAGCTGCTGTCCCTGCGGTCACCCCCTGTGTGGCCCTGCTGCTCTGCCAGGAGAGGATCTGGGCCAGCCCGAGCGTTGGGACAGGGGTTTGGTGTGATTGCCTTGTGGCAGTAAAGCCTATCTGGGCTGGGTGAAAGAACTTGCGCACTCATGACATGTCCGCTGCTCGTGTCCATGGGGGACAAAGGAGGCTCCGATGGCAGATCCGGCCAGGCCGAAGCGCAGCGTTTCACCCACTCGTGTCAAGAGGGTCCCTTGGAGAAGTCCCGTCTGCCCAGGGGAGCTCGCAGACCCGCAGAGCCCATGGTTTCCCTTCCTCATAGCAAACAGCCATCCGGGGAAGAACCAGCCAGGATGAGTTGGAGACAGGTCCAGCTGGAGGCAGGGCCTTCCCCATCCTCTGCAGAATCGGCGATGGCCGCACAGTGTCGGGCCCAACGTGGCGCCGGGAAGCTGGCAGACACCTGGATTCAGCGGTGCCATCTCCGGCACGGCGGCTTCGCAGCACCGCTCGGGAAACCCCATGGAACCAGCCCCGGCTCCATGAAATATTCAGGCCGTTTAGTGCGTTTTTTCCCGTGCCGGCCTCGCAAGCGCCATGAATATTTCAGGGGCGGCCATGAAAGTTTCACGCCGGCCGTGTTGCCGGGTGGCCCATTAGCACCGTTTCCGCAGGAAGCCCTGGGGCCGCCGCGCTGCCCCGAGCGTCCCCTTGGCCGCGGGGCCGGCGCGGGGCTCCCGGGCGCACGGAGCAGCGCGGAGGCCGGCGGGTGCCCGCGCGGGCCCTGTCAGGACGCGTTAGGCCGTGAGGCGGCGCGAGGAGGCGGCGCTCGTCACAGGCCATCAGTGCAGCCGGGCGCGCGGCCGGGCGCCCACGCCGTGACGGATGCGCCGCGACAGGCGCTGCGGGGCCGCCATCTTGGGCGGCCGCCATTTCCTCGGGGATGGGGATGGAGGAGGGGAGGCCGCTCCGGCCCTGCTCTCGTGGGCGGCCGGTGCGACCAGAGACCCTCGTCGTCAGCTGTGGACCCGCAAGCTTCACTCGGGGTCTCACACTGGCCATTGCAGCGCCTCGTGTCCGTGTTCCAAGGTGCCAAGGGCTAAGTATTCCCAAGGCCTCCTTCCCCAAGCCTAATGTGTCCCCAAAGGCTCCAGGTGGTGGGACACCAGCTACTGCTTGGTCACCGTGCCGAGCTCTTCTCCATCCAACAAGACTGCATGAGAGTTCGTTCCTCCCCAGGAGCAAAGCCACCCGAACGGCCCCAAGGCGTCCGCCGTGGAGGAGATGGGCGGCTCAGGGCAGCTGAGGCCCTCAGGGGTTGAAGATCCTGCAGGAAGGCGGGTGACACTCTCTTGGACACCCTTAGGTTTGGTTGTGTTGCCTTCACCCTGAGCACGGTGTGGCCAAGGAGCAAAGTCACCCACGGCTATTTCTCCTGGCGTGCGGAGATGCTTGCCCGCTCCCTGACCACCTCGGGATGAAACCCTTCTCCATGTTCCCAAGTTTTCCAGGTCAGTCCCTACCAGAAGAGAGCGTTCCCTTCTCCTCCACCCTCTCTCATAACTCCGCTCTGCCCATGTTTATATAACAGCGACATCTCCTGCGGACGGGGAAGTGAATTGGCCGGGGAAAAATAATGAGGATAATTCGAGTCATTTGGGAAGATGAGGTTTGCGAGGTGCCCAGCATCTTCCACCTTTTACGTGTTGTCTCTAATCATCCGCAATCTTGGATGGCCATTGATGGAGCCCGTTGCTGTGGTGACAGATGAATAGCCCTGGGATTGTAACATGCCAAAAAAGTGCCGTCCTTCCATCAAAACAACAACAACAACAAAAATATCATTTTGTTCAGGAAATTAAGCAGTTTGCAACCAAAGAGCAGAGTCTGAAAGGGCTCCCGCGTCTGCTCTTTCCTGCTGGCTCCCGCGGCTCCAGTGGGTTTGTCAAGAACATGCCCAGCGCCCCGGTGAGCCCTTTGTGCGCGGCGGACGAGGAGCAGGCAGTAATTGCAAGGGGGTTTCTAACCCACTGAGCCTTTAAAGTGTTTTTTACAGCCCGCCAAAACCTTTATTTTTCCCCAGATGTGTGTCACGCAGGCAGGGAGCGCGGGGCGTTGCAGCGAGGGGCGAGCGCAGCACTAGGTTAATATGCTAACTGGGCGAGATTGGCGATCGAAGCCCCCTAAGCCGGTGGCAGGGGACAAGGAGGTGACTGATGGTGGCCGGCGGACAGGGCAGGGTGGCAGGTCCTGCTTCTCGCAGCGGTTCAGCGTCTGGAGCAGGGGGCAGGAACACGGCTTGGCCTTATCTGCAGGGTGATGGAGATACTGCTCGTGCGCCAGCAGCGCGGGTGACACGACCCGAGCAGACGAGGCCGGGACGTGGGGTGGCCTAGGGGACAACTCAGCCTCCCTTCTGCCCCTGGCCAGCCCCTGGCTCCCCCTTGCCCGGTGCTGCCTTGGTCACAGACAACCCTCCACCCGCAGGTATGGAACAGGGAATCCCCCTGGCTTTGGGTTTGCCTCTGTGGGTGGAGGTGTCTGACTCTCCTGATGTTAGAAGCCACAGGCAAAGCCTCCCCTGGGTCTCCAGGCACGCACTACACGTATCCTACACACGAAATCCATGTTCTTGCACCAGCAGCCGCTCCAGGATGGGGGTCCACTCCTGCCTGCATCTTCTGCGCTCCCGAACATCACCTGCCCTGGAAGGGGATACAACAGTGGGATGCGGAGCTTGCTACCTCCAATGGTTGTCCTGCCAGAGCACAGAAAACCAAATAGCCATCGGGCAAAGACGTTGGAAGCCTGGGAGAGCTCATGGATAGGACCCAGTCCCTGCACACTGGGGAGGAGGAGGGAGCAGTGAGCATGGGAGCATGGACAGAAAACTCTTTGCAGGACACTTGGAGCATGAGAAGTGGGCCAGGCTCCTCCGGCCCCGGCTCCTCTTTGGGCAACAACCCCTGGCAGGACCTTGCCAGCCAGTCCCCAGGCTCGTCACTCTCTCTGGCTCTGTAAGAGCTGCATGGAGACACATCTTGGATGCACAGGAAAACAAGGCAGTGAAGGGAGTTGGGGAGACTGACTCCACCGGGAAAACAAGCTCAACAGACCCGCTGAACTGAGGGCTGTGCGTGCTCGTGTATGCGTGTTTGCGTGCACATAGCCGTGCTACACGCGTGCGTGCACAGGCGTGTGCAAGCATACAAGATCCTACATCCCTGTGTACGACCAAGCCAAGAGACCAGCTTCTGCCCTAGAAGAGGCAGGCAGAGCACCGGAAAAAAAAAAAAAAAAAAAAGTCCTCTTGCTTTAATTGTGCTGCTTTGATAACAATGATAATTGGCTAGAAATCGATACTGTTTTGCTCCTGTTTCTCCCACCCCGTCTCCCCCAGTCTTCTCCCTGGACGCCTTACTCCCTTAAGTGGAGTGACATTTAAACGCTCCGTGATAGTCATTAGATAACCCAGGCAGAGAATTGCTTAGGAGGGGGCTGATGTAGACAGACAAGGGCCAGAGATGGGGGCGGTTTCCCTCTCCCCTCCTGTCTCGCTGCGGCAGCTCGAGGGCAGAGTGAAGATGATGCTCCGTGATGCTGCAGAGTGACAGTGATGAGAACAGGAGACAGCAGAGTAGGGAAGAGACACATGGAGGCTGCGCTGCTCCTTCCGGCTTTGGCTCCAAAAATTGTGCCAAAACATCCCTGGAAAACCTGTATTAATAGCTGTGGTGCTCGGCATGAGCTGCTCTCCATGCCCAACCACAGCCCCTGCTTGATGCCCAGTGAGGTGTCCCCCACCTGCTACCCCTGCTCCCAGCACCGGGAATAATCCACATTCCCTGTGAGCGCCCGGGCTGGACCGTGCTGCCAGCAGGGCCGTGGCGGCGCTGAGCGGTGCTGAGGATGGCGGGTGGGGAGGAGGAGGCGGGATGGCGAGGGCGGATATTTCTCCTCTGGGGAGGACGGTGACGTCCAGACATACTGCACTCCTACGGGAGCTGGTTCATCGGGGCTTGGGGCTGCTCGCGAGGCTCGGGAGGGTGCCCTGTTTGCCAGCGACGGACAGGATGGAGACACCGGCCAAGTCACGGAGGCAGCGGCCGCCTCGCGGCCTGGCTACGTTTGCAGAGCAGCCCATGAGCTCCAGCTGCCCAAGCGGGGCTGGAGCCCTCAAAGAAAGGGACTTGGGGACGAAGCGCAGCGTGGAGGGTGCCCAGGGGCTGCCTGGGGGCAGGTGTTCCCTCGTCCCCGGGTGCGGAGGCCGCAGGCCCTGCTTGCTCCGCACGAGCCGGGCGGCCTCCGCGGCCGAGCGGGGCCTCCGGGGCTCCCGTGCCCCAGGGGGGCCCTCTCCACCGCACAGAGCGGGCGCCCGGGTGGCAGCAGCGCTGCTCGGGTGGCCCCTTTCACTGGGGACCTGGTGCCACCTGGTGGCCACCGCACCGGGACGTGGCCTCCGTCAGTCGCCTTCCCTGCGCTGGTGACTGCAAGCGGCTCGTTGGGAGCGTAATGGGGGCTTCTCACGGGGCTGCTTGTCCCCAAACCTGGGGTGCTGCCCTCACGGCTCTGTCCCGACAACGCGTCCCTCTCGCTGGCCCTGCTGCTCGGTAGCAAACGGGTTTTGCCTGCGGCTGCCTCCAGCTGCAGTGAGATCTGCCCTGGGCACCTGCAAAAACAACCGGGAAAGTCGCTAGTACAGCAGGAACCCCACGGAGGAGGCTTGGGCCTGCAGGTAGGCACAGGCCCACGGATGCATCAGGCTCCTTACGAGTTGTGTCATCCCCAGCAACATCTGAGAAGGGATTTTTTGAGGGGGAAAAAAAATAAGAAAATATTGGCGAGGGTTCAGAGGAGATCCTCAGAAATGATTTGCAGTCTGGAAAACCTGCCTTCCAGCCCGAGACTTCAGGAGCTCGGCGCTATTTAGCTCATCAAAGGGAGCTTACGGAGCGGCTCGGATGCAGGCTCCGGCGGGAGCAGCGCTCCCAGTCCACGGCGCTTTCATCTTGCCCGCGCAGGCACGGCGAGACCTGGCGAGCTCGGAGCAGCCGTGGAGAGCCGCTCCGGGGCTGCTTTCCCTTCGGATACCCAACCTCGTTTGGAGGGAGTTTCTGCCCCTTGGACTTCCGTGCGTGATGGAAATATGTGTCTATGATGGACATATGTGTCAATGAGGGACATATGTGTCTATGAGGGACATACGTGTCTTGCACCATGGACAGCGATGGCACTGGGGTCCCAGCCCCTTCCCCTATAACTAGCTGGGCACTGGGAACGTCCAGTGCCTCCCTCATAGCTGTTGGGAAGGTGCATTGCTGCCCTATAGCCACTGGACCCCCTTCCCTATACCCTATAGCTAATGTCCAGCTGTGCCTTAGCCCCTATATGTGAGGAGGTGCCTCCGTCCCCGCACCGGCTGTGCCCTGGTCCCTGTAGCTGTGGGGGTCCCAGGCCCCTCTCCTGTAGCCAGAGCCTGGCTGTGTCCCAGCCCACTCCCCTATAGGTGCAGCCCCTATGTAGGTGCAGCCGCTATAACCTGAGGGGGGCCGCAGCCCCTCCCCTATAGCCAGGGCAGGACAATATCTCAGGTGTCCATTGCAGGGGTGGGGGGGCTCCAGCCCCCTCTCCTATAACAGGAGGGCAGCCCTATAGCCAGGGGGTTCAGCTCCCCTGCCCTATAGTGGAGGGTGTTTCTGCCCCTATTGCTGGGGGGTGCCCCCCCTATAGCCGAGGGGACACAAAGCGGGGGGCAGCCCCTAGAGCCGGGGGGGCGCAGGGGGGCCCGCAGCCCCGTCCGTGCGGCCGCCCCGTCCCGTCCCGTCCCCCCGCGCGGCGGCCGGGCCCGGGCCCCCCCGGCCGGGCGGGCGCCTCCCGGGGGAGGGCGCTCGGCGGGGCCGCGCTCCCGCCGCAGCCAGCGCCATGTTCGGCGCCCGCGCGCCCTGCCCGCGCGCCTGAGCTGCCCGGCCCGGCCCGGCGCGGCGCGGCCCGGCCCCAGCGCTGCGGAGCGGAGCGGAGCGGCCCCAGCCGGTGAGTGCGGGCGGCGCCGCGGAGGCCGCACGGCCGCGGCCTCCATTTCCCGGCGCGCGGGCGGGCGGGGAAACTGAGGCACCGGGCGGACACCCCCGTCCCCTTCGCCCCGCCGCCCCCCGCGCCGGCCCCGTCCCCGCCGGCCCCCCGTCCCCGGCAGCGCCCTCGGAGCCGCCTCGGGGCCCTGGCGGCGACTTGGGCCTCGCCGCGCGCGCCGGGTTGTGGCCCCTGCCGTGGCAGGAGGCCGCGTTGGCAGCGGGCAGGAAGCGCCGGAGCTGCCGGCTTTGAGACCGGGATCCGGCACCGGCATCCAGCACCGGGATCCGGCACCGGGATCCGGCTCCGGGGTTCGGCTCCGGGGTTCGGGACCAGCCTCCGGCACCGGGGTCCGGCGGCTGGGCCTGGTAGGCCGAAGCGAGGCGGAGGCCCCTGCCGCCGGTGAGTCGCGTCCCTCGGGGCGGCCGCGCTTGGCCTCCCGTCCCGCTGCGCGGAGGCCCCAGGGCTCCCGCAGGAGCCGCCGTCCCGGCTCGTGCCCCGCGGGACACTCGGAATTGGGCGCTGGGGGCACGAAGGGCAGCGGTTCCCGGCGGCCGCAGGCTCCGTGTTGGCCTCAGCACGGCCGGCCGGGCGAGGGCTGCCCCTCGGCAGGGCTGGAGGGGGCTCCTGGCTCTGGGTGCTCCTGCAGGGAGTGGGAATGGGACTGCAAGGAAGCCGCGCGTGCTGGGAGTACTGGGAATACGCTCATTGCCCAGGAGGAACAAGCGGGAGCCGATCCACTTCCACTGGAGAACTCAGGCGAGGAGAATTATTCCACGTTTCTGCTGTCTTAGCCCCTTTGCGGGGCAAGTTTTGTAGGAGCATGGGAGAGAGGAGCTGGATCCGCGTTGTGGGTGCTCGGAGCAGGAGGGAGGCTCCGGGGCCACGCGGGTGCCAGGAGCGCTTCCGAGCGGTCCCGCCGGCTCCGCTGTCCCGCAGACACCGGCTTCCCTCATCCCGCTGCACAAGGGCTTCCCGCCGCGGGGACCGGGACGCCGGCCCTGTTCCCTTCCTGAGGAAGCGGCGGTGAGGGCAGGATGGGAATCCTACTTTTCCTGTAGTATCCATCACTCGTTTTCACCTGGCGCAAAGCGGTGGTGACGATGCCGTGCTCAGCGCTACCCTTGCAGCAGGATTTTTCCCTCAGAATAATGTATAATTCCTGCTGTGAGCTATATTACATGCTTTGCCCCATCTGAACTGGTGTTTTCTTTTATTGCTAGGAGCTATTGCTTATGGTTTTCATTTAAAGGGGCCAACTTCCTCTTTTTGCAGGTGACTTCAAGTAATCCGGAGAGAAATTACTGAGCTTCATTTCAAAAGTAGGTTCACCCTTCCCACCGTTTCCCTTGGGAAGCTGCTCCAGAATAGCATCTTGCTGCTGGAGAGAAACCTTATTCCTATTTCCAGCCTAAAAATATTAATGTCTCCTTCCCCTTGTCTGCCAGTGAATGTCAGGAAATACTTGAGTTCCTACAACTGGGGAGTCAATAAATCCTTTCTGTTTCACTTGCAGAATTTTCCTGAGATGCAAAAATAAAAAAAAAAAAAGGGAAACTGCCTTGAAATGGGAACAAATGCTGTTAAATGTAAAACGAAACTAATTAACCTGAATGTTTGACCTGCATTCTTTGTTTTTAGTGCTGGCAGGAGTCATTAGTCACTCGCAGGACCGCGGTGATGGTTCAGGTCTTACGTGAACGCCTTTTGCAGTGGATTTAGTCAGCCTCCTTGTGCAAGGAGGGAGCACCCAGGAGCCAGTTCAGTTACTGCGGCCTTTTGAGATGGGCTCTGGGCAACTTGGTGGCAGCTGAGTGCTGGATTAAGGGCATTAGGACCCGGATCCTGTCGCTGCGTAAGAGCCCTGTGTATCTTCTGCTCAAGGGAGTCGGATCACATTGTGTGTGTGCAGGAACTGGACTCTCTTGGGATCTTTTGTGCTTCTTCCTGGTCAGCTGCAGCGTACAATGAACTATTTCTCTCACTGTTAACAGCTGTCTTGTTTTGTTTCTTTTTTCTTCTTTTTTTTTTTAATTCCTGTTTGTAGCTTGGCTTCTTGGAAGAGAAAGGATGGCTCAGGAGACGAATCAAACCCAGGTGCCTCTGCTGTGCACTACGGGCTGTGGATTTTATGGCAGTCCCCGGACCAATGGGATGTGCTCCGTGTGCTATAAGGAATTCCTACAGAGGCGGCAAAGCAGTGACCGGATAAGCCCCACAGGTAGATTTTTGTCCGAGAAATCTGTCTTAAATGGACGCCTGCATGCAATCTATTTTAAGAAGCTGGAATAAAGCACGTGCAACCTGGTACTGATCACCAGCAGATTTTCTTCCTTTTGGTCTTTGCCTTTTCCTGTAGACCCCAAGCCCCTAAATCAAATGCCCAAGCCTGGGGGCCCTTCTGTTAAGGGGATATTCTTCCCTTCTTCCCCATTCCAGTTGTTTGTTAAGCTCTGTCCTAGGCTGCACCTTCCAGTAAACTGCAAAACTTCACTTGCCAAAACAACAGCCCAGATCTTTAGCTGTTATTTGCTCCTTGAGTTGTGTGGTGGTTGCTGGAGACTGTGACAAACCTTTGCAAATTAGTGAAATTTTGCTTGAGAAGAATCTGGCCTTTAGGGTTTGGTAATTTCCTCGTTTTAACGGGGTGGACAAGCAAAAGCAATAAAATAAAAAGGCTTGGGTGGTTTTGCTGCTAAACAGAGGCAACACTGAGCTGAGAATTAGCGCTGTGCACAGAAAGGATGCTCTGTCCATCATCAGCAGGATTTTCTCCTCCTGAGAGGCTGTGCAGATGCCCCGTGTTCAGAATTTGAGCAATACCTTCCAGAGGTCTCCCGTGGTTTTGCTCCTGAGCATGGGAATGGCTTTGCTCCAATTCCCCACTCAAAGTGTACGTTAGGGACACAGCTCTTCTTGACAGAGGATTAATTGCAAAGGGTTTTTCTAAAGATCTTGACTTAGATCCCCAGCTGCCAAAAAACCCCAAGATATTCCTATTGAAGCCAGGGCTTTTCAGCCACTGGATCTGGTCATTATACCTTGGAGGAGCTGCAAAGCAGCACCAGATTCAAAGTAATTTCGTCTCTGCAGCACCTTTATTTATACTGAGAGGCAAACGTTTATGCTGATGTGGAGTTTGCTTTATAATGCTGAGAAGGGGACTCAAAGAACGACAGAGGGGTCAGTGTGACTGAAGTTAGATTTTTGCCAAATGTTTAAAAACACACATGGAAGGTCCCCAGCAGGTGACTCCTGGCCATGACTGTCAAGCAGCTGAGGAACTTGCTACCGTTTCTGAGCGTTGACCACAACTGTGATCTTGTTTCCTAGCAGCCAACGGTCCCAACAACAGCCCTGTGGCTTCGAGCTCAGCTGCAGAGCCCTGCGCAGAGGGAGACTCCGCACTGGAGGATGTGAAAGCCAGGTAGGGGCATGGGCTGTGCATGGATCTACTGCCCTGGGACGCAGTGTCCTCGTCCTTTGGGTGGCCACAGCGTTCTGTTCACAGCGACCCTGTTTTTATCGGGAGCCTTGAGAGGTCCTTACTTGTGGGGACTGCTGTGCGGAGTTAGGTCCTAGAGGGTCAGCAGTAAATTAAAACTAGTAGTAAAATAAATAGCAACCTGGTTCTCCTGCAGCCAGTGCACCTGTTTGCTGCGCTGTGTCGTTAGCTCTGTTAAACCAGTCAGCTTCAACCAGGTCCTAACGTACAGCACTAGTGATGATCCAGCCTTGAGGCTACAGGAACAAAATTGGAAACTTCAGTGATATTTTTTAGGAAGCAGGATACCCTCAGTGAGCCCTGTCGTTGCACTGAAGTCCTAGTTCGTAGCCCTGGACGCACTTGCGTGGGCTTTGAGATGGAGCTGGGTAGAAAAGGAAGCTGAGATCATCACAAGTTCATTCCATTTATGTCTGCGGAGAACTTTGGCCTCAAGTCTCAGGGGGAATTGGCCTGCTCTGCTGCTGAGCTCCCTTTGAGTGTAGTGAAATTAGCCTCATGGGCTGAAGATCTCTCCCACAAAACTGATCATCAAATGAAAATGTTTGTGTTTGCTCTGTGGTTTGTTTCTTGCTCCCAGTGCTCAGACCCCTGTGACCCATCAGATGACGGCCATGAGCATATCCAGAGAAGAAAGCAGCAACGAGACGGAAAGATTCGCTAAGACAGAAGAAGCCTCCTCAGCATCTTCCTCATCAGGTAGGCCACTTGGTTTGGCCTTTGTGTCCAGATGACACAAATATAGCAAGTCTGGTTTGAGTGGTATGTCGAAGAGTCGCTGCCTACCGGCAATAAAGGTGCATCTAACAAGAGAGCTAAGCTAAAAAAAAAAAAACAGTTTCTTGATTCTGAAATGGGAGAGAAAATGCTGTGCCTGAGGGCACAAAGGAGGTGGCTCTGTGGGCTGCGAGCGGAGTAGCTGCCAGCCCTCGGCTCTGCCAGGGGATCATCTTCCCTGACGCCCGTCGGCGTTCGTGGCAGAGAGCCCGGAGCCTCCCACGGGCGGGATGAGCCGAGCGGGGGCGGCGGAGCCCCGCAGAGGGGCTGGGAGCCCCGCGCTCCGCAGGGGACGGCGCTGAGTGGCTCGTGTGGCGGCTGCCGCTGTCCTGTGTCACCTGAGGGCCACCTGCCCCTTGGAGGGCAGGGCTGGCTCCGTCGTTTTGTTTGCAGAGTGGATCCCGTGGAGTGATCCCGGTGACGGAGTACCGGTGTCGTCACCCAGCAAGGCCCGTCCCCCAGTTGTTCTGTTGCAAGGTGTTGCAGTGGAGCTGCAAGCGAGTGACACGTTGCATGGGAAACACCCTGCCCGAGCGGCAGCTCAGTTTGCTTGTGTACAAACCTAAAAGAAACAGGGCTGTTAGTTGCTAAAAAATGGGCTTCAGGCACTGCCTTGACTGTAAGGTTTGGCCCTGGTAACCACTTGCCCGCGAGCCCAGGAGACAACTTAGAACAGGCAGGTGGGAGTGACTGTGTGGTGGAGGAGAGACCTGGGAGAGTCCTGGAGCCCGGGGGGTTTCTAGAGGGTTGTTCAGGGTCAGAGCTGCGAAGCTGTTTCTGTGTCTGCCCATCGCTCTGCTCAGCCTGGTTTTCGGACGGCGCGCGCTGCAGCGGGGGATCTTGTGGCAGTTGGGGCCCCACTCGCCTGTTGACTTCTCTAACCTGCTTAGGTGCTGCTGGAAATCCTGCTGAGCGTCAGTGACCTTTAACAATCTGGCTCTGGGAGCTCGCTTTTCCTTCTGGTAGATTAGAGACGGCGATGAGTATCTGTGTAAAGCATTCTGAGACCTACATATGAGGAACACTTACATAAGAGTCAACAGAAATAATTACCAGGGCCTTCTTAGAAGGGGTTAACTTTACAGAGATTAACTCCCGGCTCAGATGTGCAACCGAGTGGCTGAACAGCAGCCAAGCCGTGGTGACTATCCAGCCACATGCTTAACCTGTGACAAGCGCCAGGTAATTCTGCTTAGCATCACGTTTCCTTACATATGCCATAGCTGAACCTTCCTTGTTTTTCTTTCTGAGCCCTGCACTTCGGGAATTGGAAGGGAGAGGTGTGGGAGCAGCACGAAGCTCGCCCCTCGGTGCGACGCGCTCACGGCGTGCGGCTATGTGCACGCGCAGGCGCCTCCGACAGGGACTCGGAAACAGGAGGGCCTGGAGCAGCTGTTGGAATAAAGCTAACACGTCACTTAACCAAGAAGGATAACGAAGCCCTTGTCTCTGTTCCAGGTACCCTCCTTGAAATACCCAAGAACGCGGCTGAGGACAAGATGGTTTCCGAAAAGGTGAAACAGAAGAAGAACCGGTGCTTCACTTGCCGGAAGAAGATAGGGTTAACTGGTAAGGTCCCAACTGGGGCAAAAAGTACCCGCCGCCTGCGTAGTTTGATCCTGCTGAGTTCACAGGGCTGGCATGGTGCAGTGTTTGGAGGTTGCCCTCCAAAGAATACTCTGCTTTTGCAGGAAATGCTGCTCCAAGGGAGGTGGGAGGCGAGACTCAGATCTTTGAACAGTCCAACCTGAGGCAGTAACATGAGGAATTTGATGCTCATCATCAGTTTCCCTGCCAGCTCTTAGATTCAAAATTGCAGTGTTGGATGGAGCAGTGCCCCTTGGCTTACTTCTGCTACCTGGCAAAAGGTGTTTGTGTAGAAGCAAAGGCAACCACCAACATGATGTGGATCTAATTCTGCTCCCCCTAATTCCATGGTAAAACTTGTGTAACAGTGGCATGAACTGAGCTAGACCAAAACAGAAAATCCCACTCCAATACTCCTTCCAAATCGCTCGATTTCTGCCCCAGCTTTGTGAGCACAGGCTCAGCCGGCGGAGCAAGAGCTGGTGGGACACTGCGTGGGGCGACACACTCAGAGGGAAAAGGGCCCCAGAAAGGAAATCTGTGAAGCAGCTCCCAGGGCTGCGTGCTAATAAAACATCATCCCCCCCGCAGTGACCCCAGCGTTTAGATTTTCCCTGGAAAAAGTTAACCCTTGAGCCGTGCAGGCCACCCTGCGCTCTCCTCCCACCGTTTGGCCCCCAGCATCGCCCACGCGGTTTTGTGCCCTCCACAAGAGCTTCTTGGGCAGAGCCCGGCCCACGAGGGTCGTCCAGCCCTGTGCTGCGCACACCGAGCTGCCCCGTGCACTTGGAGACACTTAGAGCAATTGGAGCTGGATAGCCTGCAGTGGCAGGGTGCTCTGCTCTTCCCAACAGCTTCGCTTCCAAGTGGAGCGATTAAATTATGCATTTTGGAGGCACTGGAAGCTCCAAAGAGATGCTGAGGCCAGGGGTGTGTTGCCTGTTGCTGCTCGGCCGTGGAGCTTTGTGATCGCGGCTGTTGTGGTGCCTTGGAGGGCTCAGCCCAGCTCAGAGCCTGCTGCGGATTAGGACCCTCTTGCTGTGCCCTCCGGCCATCACGTGTCCTTATCTCTAGGGAACGCAGAGAACAGCTGCTCCCGAGAGCTCTTCCCGCTGCCGTGACAGCTGGGGCCGCTGCAGAGCACACACACACTTGTGACAGTTCCCCTGAGAGCAGCTAAGCTGGAGGAAACCTAAGAGCTGTCCCAAGCCTTCCCCCCTGCTCAATCCCCATCTCTCTTCCTGCGTCTGTGGGGCTTCGTGGCGAGCAGGGGCCAGCCCGGCGGGACGCGGTAACGTGGTCTCTGCTGCTCCTCCCTTCAGGCTTCGACTGCCGCTGCGGGAACCTGTTCTGCGCCCTGCACCGCTACTCGGACATGCACGGCTGCCCCTACGACTACAAGGCAGAAGCAGCTGAGAAAATCCGCAAGGAGAACCCCATCATCGTGGCCGAGAAGATCCAGAAGTTGTGAGGGAGGCTGCCCGTGGCCTGGTGCTCCTCCCCTTCCTCCCAGCCTTCCTCCTCTTCCTCCCAACCCCATGGTTGGCCTGATGGGCCCTCCAGCAGCAGACATGAACCTAGAGCCACTGCTCGGTAGATCCATTTCTGACCGGCTTCCCAAAGGAAAAGGGCAGGGCGGTTTGCACAGCGCGGGCAGCCATCCCCGCTCGGCTCCGCCGGAGGTGCCCGGTCTCGGGGGTGGGAAGGAGGGTTTGGCAGTTTTAGCACTCCAAATCCCCGCCGCGTCCCTTTGCGAAGCCGCAGTCGGAGCAGCTGGATCTGGGCAGCCGGGCCGGGACCTTGCAGAAAGCAGCGCTCCGCGCGTGCTGCTCCGGGAGGGCCTGGCCGCCCTGAGCGACACCCGAGCAGCGGCTCCGCCGGCCGCCGAATGCTCCTCCCTCGCCCCGTGCGAAGCGCCTGGCCCCTTCCCAAGCGAGCCTGCGGATAACGCGGCTGCGGCCACGCTCCGACACCCTCGCCTCCCCCCTGGATCCACCATCCACCTTCTGCCTTACGTGATTTGTTTCTCATCAGGGTTGTGCTCCAGGCTCGGGCCCCCGAACCTCCGCCCGTCCCCGCGCGCGTGCGGCGCTGGGGAGCTGCGGCCTCCGCCGCGGGCCCTGCCGAGACCCAGCGAGGGGCCTTTCCTGGGAGCTCTCCCAGCCTCCCTGCCCTCCCAGCCGCCGCTTGTCCCTGCGGGAAGGGGCAGGGCCGGCTGCCCCGGGCACGCACGGGCGCACGGAGAGGTGCAGGGAGAGCTCTAGGGTGCAGGGGATGGCACATAGAGGGTCAGGGGCTCTTGTCTCACTCCCCACCTGGCTTCTAGTTGTGGGCCAAGCCCTGGGGAAGATCCTTGTGGCCAGCCAGGGGGGAAGAAGAGCCTGGGAAAACCCATTCTGCAGCCTCAGCCTTTTCGGCAGCCCCTTTGCAGCCCCATGTGAGCAGCAGCTCCGGGTGCTGCGTCCCACCGTGTCCCAGCGAACCCTGACATTGGCCTTGGCTGAGCCCCAGCCACGGCCCGGGGAAAAGCGTCCCAAGGGGGAAACTGTTCTGCAGAGCCCGGGTCTCCCCTTCCGCCACCCCCAGCGGCCACAGCTTTTCCTGGGGGATTTTCTTTTCCAAGCTGTTCTCCTTGGGACACTGCAGAGCCGAGAGCCGGATCTGCGAGGCCGCGACGGCTCCGTCTCGCAAGCCAAGAAATGCAGCTGCGTCCCGGGAGGAAAGAGCAGCCTCTGCCCCACTTCTCAGCATCCCACGTGTTTTCAGCATTTCCCTTCAACAGCGATTCGTGTCCCAGCTGCAGGGAACAGTTCGATGCACCGGGACGAGCCGCAAGCGAGTGGGAATTGGTGCAAAAAGTCCGCAGGCCCCTGTGCAGGGACAGGGAGCCGACTGCGTGCCGCACGCAGGACGGGAGAGCGGGGATGCAAAAGGCCTCTGCTGCCTCCTTTTCTCTTTTATTTTTCTTAGTATGAACCCAGATCTGTAAATATTAATATATTCTAGTTTGCTTGGATGCTGTGGATGGTACTTTATGTGCACGGGGCATTCCTGGATAGGTGTCACTCTGAGAGCACGAGGTTGCAGGGGCCAGAGTGGGTGCAGTGCAGCCCCGGGAGCTCGCAGGGATTGCAGGAACCGGGGGTGGGTGCAATGCAGCCCTGGGAGCTCGCAGGGATTGCAGGAATAGGGAGCGGGTGCAGTGCAGCCCCGGGAGCTCGCAGGGATTGCAGGAACAGGGAATGGGTGCAGTGCAGCCCTGGGAGCTCGCAGGGATTGCAGGAACAGGGAACGGGTGCAGTGCAGCCCCGGGAGCTCGCAGGGATTGCAGGAACAGGGAATGGGTGCAGTGCAGCCCTGGGAGCTCGCAGGGATTGCAGGAACAGGGAATGGGTGCAGTGCAGCCCCGGGAGCTCACAGGGATTGCAAGAACCGGGGGCGGGTGCAGTGCAGCCCCGGGAGCTCGCAGGGATTGCAGGAATAGGGAATGGGTGCAGTGCAGCCCTGGGAGCTTGCAGGGATTGCAGGAACAGGGAATGGGTGCAGTGCAGCCCCGGGAGCTCGCAGGGATTGCAGGAACAGGGAGCGGGTGCAATGCAGCTCTGGGAGCTCGCAGGGATTGCAGGAACAGGGAATGGGTGCAGTGCAGCCCCGGGAGCTCGCAGGGATTGCAGGAACAGGGAGCGGGTGCAGTGCAGCCCCGGGAGCTCACAGGGATTGCAGGAACCGGGGGCGGGTGCAGTGCAGCCCCGGGAGCTCGCAGGGATTGCAGGAACAGGGAATGGGTGCAGTGCAGCCCTGGGAGCTCGCAGGGATTGCAGGAACAGGGAATGGGTGCAGTGCAGCTCTGGGAGCTCGCAGGGATTGCAGGAATAGGGAGCGGGTGCAGTGCAGCCCTGGGAGCTCGCAGGGATTGCAGGAATAGGGAACGGGTGCAGTGCAGCCCCAGGAGCTCACAGGGATTGCAAGAACCGGGGGCGGGTGCAGTGCAGCCCCGGGAGCTCGCGGGGCTCTCGGTACCGGCACTCGCTGCGGGGCAGGCCCGCAGGCGGCGGCTCCCGGGGCTGCACCGGGCCCCGGGCCGGGGCGGGGCGGCGGCGGGGGCGTCACTTCCCGCGCGCGGCGGGACGGGGCGGAGCGGGGCCGTCGCGCAGCGCCGCGCGCAGCCGCCATCGCCGTCCCCGTCCCCGTCCCCATGCAGGGCCGGCCCCGGCCCCGGCGCCGCGGCCCGCAGCGCCCGCCCGCCCCGCAGCGCCCGGCCCGGCCGCCGCCCGCACCATGGCCCGGTAACGGGGGCGCTTCTGGGGGGCGGGTGCGCCCGTCCGCGGGGTGTGTGGGGCTGGGGGGGGGGTCCGTGTGCGGTTATGGAGGAGCACTGGGGGGTCCGGGGCACAGCCCGCTGTGGCCGTGGGGCTGGACCCGCTTGGGTGGCTGCTGCGGGGCCGAGGACGCTCCCCACGCGCCTGGTCGGGGGTCCCTGCCCAGCGCCTGTCCCCAGAGCAGAGCCGGGGGGGGGGGCGCGGGAGCCCCCCGTGTTCGTGCGCGGGCCCCGCGGCCGCCACCCGCCGCCCGCGGGGGCCGCTCGAGCCGGAGCCCCCCGGCTGGGCCCGACCGGCCGGGGCCGTCACTGGCACCTGGAGGAAACCCAGAATCGGCTCCCAAAAGTGCCGGGGGGAGCGCGAGGGGGGCACGGGCGCCCGCGCGGGAGCCCCGTGCTCCCGGAGAGCGGCATTCCCTGGAGAGCAGCATTCCCTGGAGAGCGGCATTCCCTGCTCGCTTCCCTGCGGGCAGGGCCGCCCCCCACCCTTTCCTCCTCTCTTCCAGCCCCGGGGAAGCAGATGGAGCAGATTCCTCGGGGTGTGGGCTGCTCTGACATTCCTCGGCAGCCAGCGTGCGTCCAAACTTGCCGAAAATAGTTGCTTCCCCCTCCTTCCCCCGCTCCCGCCTTGCGTTTTTGGGGAGGGGGCGGCGGGGGCCGTCCGCGCGCCCCCGCCGGGGGCTGTGCCGGCTCGGGCTGCGCGGAGCCGGGGGCGCCCCGCGTTCCGGCGCCCCGATTGTGGCGCGAGCTCCGTCGGAACCGGGCGGCCGCCTCACTCCGTGTCCCCCGCCGCCAGGTCGCTGCTAGTGGAGAGCCGGTCGGCAGCCGCGATCCGCAGGGCGCCGCCACGCGCGGGACGGGGCCACCGCGGGGCCGCCGCCGCTCCCTGACTTTGGGTCCTCGCTCGCTTTGGTGCCGGAGCCGCCGCTGCCGCCGTCATGAACGGGCTCTCGGTCAGCCAGCTCTGCTGCCTCTTCTGCTGCCCCCCCTGCCCCAGCCGGATCGCGGCCAAACTCGCCTTCCTGCCCCCGGAGCCCACGTACGCGATGGTGCCCGAGCCCGAGCCCGCCGGCAGCGCCAGCACCAGCTCCCTGCGCGGCGGCGCCGCCGGCCGCTGGAAGCTGCATCTCACAGACCGCGCGGATTTCCAGTACACGCAGCGGGAGCTGGACAACATCGAGGTGTTCGTCACCAAGAGCGGCCGCGGGAACCGCGTCGGCTGCATGTACGTCCGCTGCGTGCCGGGCGCCAGGTGAGTCACGCGGGGCCGCGCCGGCCTGGCACCGCCGGGGACGCCGCGCTGAGCCCCGGCGCCAGCCTGTCCCCCTCCTCCCTGGCTGTCACCGCCCCGGCCTGGCCTGACCCTGCGCTAAATCCGCTGCCCTGCTGAAGGAGCCGGGGATTTAGAGGCTTCCTGCGACGTGGGGCCCGGCTCTCGGAACCTGCTTGGCTGGTGGCTGCCGTTGGGAATGGGATTAAACCAGGACAGGGAGGGAGGCGAAGCTGAAGCCGGGAATTTCGGTGCTGCCTCCCTGTGCCCGAGTTCCCCCCCAGCGTCCTGGCATGTCCCTGTGCCATGGGGCTCGTGACAGAAGCTGCCCTCGGAACGAGCCACATCTGAGCAGTGCGGCCAAATTTCCTGGGATTCTCCGGGCGCAGAGTGACAGGAGGGGGATTTAGGCCCAGCTTCCTGTAACTCACCCACCTTGTCCAGGTGTGATGGTCCTGTGAAACGGAAAGACCTGGATGTTGTTGGCCTGTGGTCAGCAGTTAAACTTCTCAAATTCCTTGGTGGCCTCGGAGACCTGGCCTTGGTACCTGACCCAGTGACCCTGGGCTTGGTACCTGAGGGTCTTGGGCTGGTTCCTAGGGGGATGTTTCTCCTGGAAGGAGAGCGGGATGCTTTGGCCGGAGCCTCCAGGAATTTGCGGTAGCTTCCTGGGATCTGCTGGGACAGCTGGTGAGGGGCAGTGCGGGGGGATGGAGCCCGTCCGCGGCTGCTCGTGTCCCCGCTGGACACGCGGGGCTGACGCGGGGACCGGAGCGGACTCGGCAGCTGCTCCCGCAGCCGGGGGCTCCGCGGGGCCCTGCGCGCTGGGCACCTGGCGCTGGCGTTTCGGGAGCGGGACCGTCCTTGGGTGGGTGTCAGCCGAGTCGCAGCCGCCCTCCAGAGGCCGAGGAGTGGCGGGAGGTCCCCTTGGAGCCCCTTCTGCCACCTTCAGTTCTCCAAAGTCCCTCTGCTCCCAAGCACAGGGATCGTCCCACCTCCTGGAGCCGCCAGACCCCATCCTGCGTTGCTCCCGCTCCAGGAAGCACCTCTTACATGGCAATGTCCTCTGCCCAGCACGTGGTATCCGGGATCCCTCTGGGATCCATGCAGGTGCCTCCTTGACCTCCACTTTTTGGGGATTCCTCAGCTCGTCCCGGCTTCCTTTCCCCCTCCTGTTGTAGCTATGTCTGTTCCCATGGAGGGCGGTTTGAGTGCTGGTGACACACAGTGAACCCCCCTCCAGGATCGGGGTGGAGGTTGGAGTGATCAGAACGCCCCGTTCCGGGGGTCTCCAAGCCCCCGGTCACCGCGATCTGGCTCTGTTCAAAGTTCCGAGCCGGGCAGCAGCATCCAGCTCCCTCGTCCCATGGCCATGGTGACAGCGTTGCCATGTGAAATGGAGGCCCAAAGCGCCTGGGGCCTGTCTGCAGGGATCTCAGCTGGGAGCGGGCCCCATTCCCTCCCTCTGGAAAAAGGCAGCGGAGCTTCACCGGAGCCTTATTCGTGTCGCTGCTCCTGGTGAGGCTCTTCTTCCCCCTCACATGGGGGATTCTTGTCTTGCCGTTCCCACAATCCGCTTCCCTCCCCACGTCTGGCGTCTTGCCAGGGACAGGAGAGCAAAAAATTCCCTGTCAGATATTTTATTGAAAATCCCCATCGGGCAAATGGCCCCGAATCCTGAGCTTTCTACCAAAAATAGACTCAAAAACTCAAATGGAATAATCCTGCCTTTCGGCTGCCTCGGTTTCTGCTGGTAGCGAGCCCTGACTTTCGTAACCATGCGGAGTCTCCGTGAGGGGTTCCTGGTAGCATCCTCTGCCTTGGAAGGGGGAGAGTAGATCCATGGGAGAGGAAAACGTTGGGATCTGTTAGGGTGGAGGAGCAGGGAGCGTTTTCTGAACAGCAGGTGATGCCTGGGGGGAGATTCAGCAGTGGGGGTGGATTGGGCATCTCTGGGGCTGCACCAGGGTGTTGCAAGGATGTCTTGAGTGGCCAGAGGGTTATTGACCCTTTTTGTGCCAGATTTTGGCTTTGGGCCTCCGCTGAGGAGGCCGCGGGCGCCATGCGGGTGCCCAGGGCCGCAGAGGCTCCGCTCAGCGCCGCGTCCCTGCCCGCAGGTTCACCGTGCTCTTCTCGCACGGCAACGCCGTGGACCTGGGCCAGATGAGCAGCTTCTACATCGGGCTGGGCACGCGCATCAACTGCAACATCTTCTCCTACGACTACTCGGGCTACGGCGTGAGCACGGGCAAGCCCTCGGAGAAGAACCTCTACTCGGACATCGACGCCGCGTGGCAGGCGCTGCGCACGCGGTGAGACGGCGCCGCAGGCCGGGCCGGGGGGGAAGGGAGGCCGCGCGCGCCCGGCACTGCCAGGAAAACCCTGGAGGCCGGAGCTCTGGAAAACAGGAAATCTCCCCGAGAGGGGCCCGGGCCGCTCCTAACAGGAAGGGGTGGCCGGAAGGCCCGGGAGGCCGCGGAGGGACCGGGGGGGCCGCGAATGCTGCCTGGGAGAAGCTGCCGGGGGGGCAGGGGAATAGCCCCCCGTGCGCAGCCCGGCGTGAAGGGGGTCTCGGGTCAGGGCTGGGGCTGTTTGGGCTCGAGGCTGGGGCTCTGCGCTGGGGAGTTCAGGCCACCAGCCCCGGGGGACGTGGTGGTCCCCAACAACAGGCACGAGCGCGTGTGGCCCCTGACTCTGTGTTCCCGCCCTGTGCCAGGGTTTTGATCTGGCTCCTTCCCTGCATCCCGTGGCACCGCAGCCGGGCAGTGCTGCCACCCACTCCTTGGGCGCTGACCTGCCCCCTCGTGTCTCCTTGCAGGTACGGGATCAGCCCGGAGAACATCATTTTGTACGGACAGAGCATCGGCACGGTGCCCACGGTGGACCTGGCCTCCCGCTACGAGTGCGCGGCCATCGTGCTCCACTCCCCGCTCACCTCTGGCATGAGAGTCGCCTTCCCCGAGACCAAGAAGACCTACTGCTTTGATGCCTTCCCCAAGTGAGTGGCCTGGGCAACAGGGGATAAGGACAGCTCTGCAGGGACAGAATCCAGAGCAGCCCAGTCCTGGTGGGGGCTGTAACAAAGGGTGACGGCAAAAAATGGGACCATGTGGAGCTGTTTGCCCCAGCAGCTCTGAACGTGTCCATCAGGATCCTCCTGCTTTGCGATGGGTCCCTTTGGGGGGATCAACACCCTGTCCCCAGAGCCACCATGCCCTGTCCCCAGAGCCACCATGCCCTGTCCCCTGCGCGGTGCCCTGGTGGCATTGCCTCTGGGACATCCTGTCCCAACATCTGTGCCTCGTGACCTCAGGGCTGCCTGAGCAGCCCCCTTGTTGGGTGTCACAAGTCTAGGTGGTCCCGGGTCCCTCTCCGTGCAGCTCCTTGGGCGTTTGTCCCCTCCAGGGTGGCAGGGACGGTGCCTGCAGGTGGCAGCTGGAAGGGGGAGGCAGGGATGGGACGGGATGAGCTCCGGCCCTGCCGGAAGCCGTGCCGGGAGCACCCGGCCCACGCGCTGCGTCCGCGCAGCCTCGCCTGGCCCTTGTGTCCCGGGGCCTCTGGGAACCGGCAGCGCGTTCCCTCCTCCGGGCCCTGCACTCGATCCCGGCCTCGCGCTCTCCCGGAGGCATTTCCATCAGCCTCTGCTGGGGTCCCGCGGGGCTCTTGTCACTGCTCGTCTGTCCTCGTGTGTCCTCATCTGTCACGTGCTGGGGATGTCCTGGAGCTGAGCCTTGGCTCAAGCTCCCCGTGTCCCTGCACTGGGATCAAAGGGCATTTCCTGATCCCTTTTCCCAATGGGATATTTTGGGGTGGAGGAGGAGGAATGGGAGAGGGACCCCATCCGTATTTCCATATTTACCCAATGTCTATTCCCGCCTCCTTGGCAGCATCGAGAAGATCTCCAAAATCACCTCGCCCGTCCTCATCATCCACGGCACGGAGGACGAAGTCATCGACTTCTCGCACGGCCTCGCGCTCTTCGAGCGCTGCCCCAAGGCCGTGGAGCCGCTCTGGGTGGACGGGGCCGGGCACAATGACATTGAACTCTACAGCCAGTACCTCGAGCGCCTTCGGAAGTTCATCTCCCAGGAGCTGGCCAGCCAGCGCACCTGAGCCCGGCGCGGGCGGGCTGGGATGGGGTGGGAAGGGGGTTTCCTGGGCCTTTCTGTCCCCTTCCTTCCCCCCCGCACACACTCCCTGCTGCCGGAGGTGAGATGAGTCTGCACGGCCTCAGCTGCAGTCCCAGCTCCGGCTTCGGGAGAGGCGAGGATGCCCTGCGTGGGACGAGGCGGTTCTGCTCTGATCCAAGCCCGGCTCTCCTCTCCACGGGACCCGGACGCCGCTTGGACCGTGGGCTGGGCTGGCCAGACGGCAGCGCCCTCCTTTCCCCCGCAGCAGGGAAGAGAAGGACGTGAGCCCTTGGTGGCCCCTCCTGGGCTTTGGACGCATCTCCATCCCCTTTCCAGGAAACACGGAGCCCCTCAATTCACCCTGGCTGCTCTGCTGGTCTGACTATAGCAATAAGGCGGGGGGTAGAGGGGTCGGACTGGGGGGGTCCTGTTCCCTTTCCCAGGCATCGCTGCATCGTGCCGCTCCCCAGCATGGGACACAGGACATGGATGGAGCTTGGGATGGAGCCTCCCTGGCACGGGGCGAGGGGAGGCCCCGCAGCCCTGGGGGACCTTCGGGGTGGGCGCAGGAGGTGCCAGCGCCGCCTCCCTGCCACGTCCCCTCTGTGCTGTCCCCAGCCCCCCTCCACAGCAGCCTCCTGTGTTTGGGTCGCCCTTGTTCTGCTGCCTCATGGGGCTGGGCTGGAAAGGGGGCCCTGAATAAAGAGCTGAGATTTACGGTTTCGCCCGTGTGCCCATCTGCCAGGGTGCCCGCTCGGCACCGGTCCCTTTGAGCCTTGCATTTGCTCCGTGAGCTGATCCAGCCCCTCTCCCTGCTCCTGGGTCTGGGCATCCCTTGCCCTCGGTGCTGGCTCCCTGCAAAGCCCCAGTGCCACCCGGGGCCCCTCGAGCTCCCTGCACCCGCATCGCCTGCACGTCCCCTCCTCCCCACGGTTCCCATCGGAGTCATGTGCGGAGCAATAATCTCCTTAGGCCACACTTGGAGCAGCTCCGGGGCCTCCGCGCTCCAGGGTGCCTCTCGTCCGAGCATCACGCGTGTCCCTGAGGCCCCCCAGCTCCTCGGCCCCGTGTCCCCCACCACGGCCGGGAGCAGCAGCAGGAGCAGCAGCAGGATCGTCTCCGCGTGCGGCCGTGCTGGGATTACCCTGCTCTGGGTGCCCGGCTCCCTCGGCCCCCGGCAGCGCCGCCGGGCCGGAATAGCCTGCAGCTCCCTAATCCCGGCACAGAGATGTTTTGTTTGCAGCAAATGTATTTTTATCCTCTTACTGCTGCCTGTTTCCTGTTGAACTGCGGGTCCTTCGGGGAGGCTCGGCTGCGCGGACAGGGCACCCGGCTTGTCTGGCTCCCTGTTTACTCCTTGGGAAAAACAAGGGTGGAAAAGTTCAGCCTGGTCCCCAAAACCAGGACCTGCAAGGTGCCCTGTGAGGGGCCGGGACCCAGCACTGCTGGCACAGGGGTCGCCCTCCCCATCCCAGCCATGCCGGGAATGGGATCGGAATGTGCGCCCTGCACTTGGAAAGGCAAAGGAGGAAACATTGGCTGAAATGGAAGGGAAAAAGAGCAGGGGATGGGAGGTGCCGATGCCTTCCTGGGCCCTGAGCTGCCCTCAAGCTTCTGGCACCAGTTTGGGAGAGGCAGGAGGAGCCCGGGCAGTTTGGGAATGGGGCAAATTCCCAGAATAAGGGAGGGTGACAGGGCCAGTGCCCCTTGGATCGTCTTGAAGTCGCAGCCCCAGTGAGCGAGGGGCTCCGTGTGCTCATGGCTCGGGAAATGACGGGCTGGGAGCGCGCGTGCACACGTGTGCATGGATGTGCAACATGTGTGTGTGTGTGTGTGTGCATGGAAGGGGACGTGTCCTTGGGGACATCCCCGACCACGAGCTGCAGCTGCCGTCACTGCTCCCCGAGGCTTCGAGCACCCCGGGCGGGCGGGAGGGACCCGACTGGTGCCGGGAGCATCGGCCAGGGCCGAGGGGGACCCGGCCAAGGGGGTTAAGTCGCAGTGGGGCGAGCGGGGGGGCATCAATGCGGCTTTTGCTGGCGGGACCCTGCGCCGTGGTCATGAGACCCCGCTCACAGGCCGAGCTCAGTCATGGGACGATGCGGAGTGAATTAAAGCGCCTTAAGGAGCTTTTTTTTTTTTCCAAGCTCGGCTCCGTTTTTCACGTGCTTGTCATATGAACGAGGACGGTATAAAAGGGCGAGGGGAAGGACCAGGGGCACGAGGCCGCGGTGACAGGCTCTGCCGGACGCTTGCCCAGGATGCAGGGAAGGAGGAAGGAGAGGAAGAGCAGAGGATCCGTGGGCAGCATCGCTCTGCACGGCCAGGTGAGCGGGGCGGCAGCGGGGGCTGCGTCCGGGCCCAGGGCCTGGGGGTTTTGGGGTCCCTGGGGATGACACACTGGGTGCCCCCTGTGCCCAGGGCTGTCCCGTCCTGCGGGGGCAAAGCTGCCACCACACGCAGTGCTGCAATGCACACGTGTGTGCATGCACACGCACGGGCACGCAGGGGTGCACGCATGGTGCAGGGGTGCATGCAAGGGCGTGCGTGCACCCAGGGCTCGCTGCACCCCTGCACCCCACGCAGTCACACGCAGAGGCACTGTGCAGACGCCGACGTGTGCACGTGCACGGATGTGCGGATGCCCGGGGGCACGCACGCACACGGGTGTGCAAGCACACGGATGCACATGTGCACACAAGGATGCACACACACATGCACACGCCGTGTGCACCCTCCCCACACTGCCTTCCATGCCTGTGCATGCACCTGCACAAACACACATGGATATCCCCCCAAAAACCCAAGCGTGTGTCCCCTGCGTGCACCCCTGCGGCCCCTCCATGTCCCCAGCTGTCCCCTGCACTGCTGGGGTCTCCTGGCCCCCCGGCCCGGCTCCTGCACCCTTTCCTCCCCATCCCGGCTCATTTCTCCCCTCTGTCCGCAGGGTCGGCTCCAGGACGTCCCGTTGGAGGAGCCCCGTCCCTGTGAGCTTCCCTTTGTCATCCTATGCCTGAGCGGAGCCTCGAGGCTGGGACGGCGAAGGGAAGCCCACGGCCGGGCCAGCGCCGCCACCGCCAGCGTCACCGCCCGGCCCGGCCAGCGACAGCCTGGGGACGAGGCCGGGGGGCCGGGGCCGGGGCCGGGCGAGCTGGGGGGCGCGGATCTGGGGCTGTAATTAGCGGCTGGGGTAATGAGCAGTTGGGGTAGTGAGCAGTTGCTTTTGGAGAAACTAAATTGCGAGTAGGACCCTCGTTTTATTTATTTTTATGTTTTTATTTTTTATTTTTTCTCCGAAAAAAAATCATAGAATTTCCAGCACTGCAGAAAGAGTTGGGGGGGGAGGGGAAGGGGCGTCCTTAAACTAATTAACGGGGTTTGATGGGGAAAAGGAGCTCATGGGACGACCCCCCTTTGGCCCTGCGTCTGTGTCCGTGTGTGTCACCTTGTCACCCGCCCTGGGCTCCGGTTCCCCCCTGTGCGGGGCGGGGGAAGCCCCGACCCGTCGGGCCGGAGCCCCGGGACCCCCGTCCGGCTACAGCGGGGAGGGGGCGGGGCCAAGAGGGGGGCGGGGAAAGGGGCGGGACGGGTCGTGCTTGGGCGTGGCCGAGGGGGCTGGGCGTGGCCATTATGAAGTGAAACCTTTATTGGGGGCGGGGCCTCTGGGGGCGGGGCCGGGTGGGCCCGTCCTGTGGGCGGGGCCCGAGGAGGTGCCCTGGGACCCCCCCGAGCGCCGCCGCTCCCGGTACCGTCGGGACACCCGGACACCGGGATAGCGGGATACCGGGACACCAGGGCCCAGCGTCCCCGCCGCGGGGGACATTGCGGGGACCCCTCGGAAGGGGCAGGCGCTCCCTCGGGGCGGCTCCCGGGCGGCACGAGGGGACCGCGGGCCCGGCGCGTCCCGGCGGGTCCCGAGCATCATCCAGCTCAGCCTCGGCCTGGCCGCGGGCGGCTTTTCCAGGCGGGGTCTTCCCGGTCCGGATGGAAACGGGCGGTTTCTTTTATTCCATCTCGTTTCTGCCAGCTCGCAAGTCACGTGAGCTCGGGGGGGATTATGAAGGGGGGAATCCCATTCCTCGGGGCGCGGGAGTTATATAAAATAGGTGTACGTATGTTGGAAAAATAAAAACTGTACTTTTGTGGAGAAAATTCGCTTTTCTATTGCCCTTGGGAGGCGTCTGGAGCCGGTGGGGGAGCGCTCAGTGGTCCCAGTACCGGGTACAGTCACTTGTGCCTGTGTTTTCTCTGGAGCGAGAGCCGTGGATCTGCCCTTTTCATCCTCATGGCTTTAAAAGCTGTTTTAAAGGAAAAAAAAAAAAAAAAAAAAAAAACACTTCTGTTTGAAACGGCCCGTGTGCCGCTCTGGGGGCAGGTGGAGGTTCGGGGCCGCTCAGCCCCTGCTCTGATCCTCTCCCAGCCTCCTTGGGTTGGGGACACTGGGACGCGCTGGGGCTGGTGACAGGTGTCGAGGAGCCGGGATCCTCTCCAGCTTGAAAATGAAGGCGACGCTTTATTCTCAAAGAGACTTTGGATGTGCTTTGGGGATCTCATCCCTCCCTGGGGCCACGGATTCTTCCACCTCCTCCCCGTGCCCTCTGGGACCCTTGCTGGCCACTGCAGTGCGTGGCCCTGGATGGGGTTCCCTCCTTGGGCCCGCGCTGTTCCCACACGGCCTCATCCCTGCGTCGGGATGAGGGGGACGAGCCGCCCCCGTGCCAGCCGGGACAAACGCCCGCAGGAGCCGCCAACACAGCCCAACATGGCTGAGTTGGGGCTGTCCCCGGCCGGGTCTCCTGCACGCGGGACCCCCTCGCGGGAGGCGGTTGGGCCACGGAGCGGGCGCTGAGGAGGGAGCAGGAGGGCGGCGGGGCCCGCGCGGCGCCCGCCCTGGTCGACATTTTCCCCATGGCCCCCTCCTGCCTTCCCCGACTAGCCCCGCCCCCACCTTTAGCCCCTCCCCTCCATAGCCCCGCCCCTCCCTGTAGCCCCGCCCCCGCGCGCTCCGCTCAGGCGCGCGGCGGGCAGCCCTGTGCGGGCAGCGGCTTCGTGGGGGCCTCGCGGCCGGGACCCGGCTCGCGCGAGATGGCGGCGGGGCCGGCGCTGTGAGGCGGGGGCTGTCGTGAGCCGCCGCCGCCGCCGCGATGCTCCGGTCCAGCGGCTACTTCCGCGGCATCGACTGCCCCTTCCTGAACGCCGGGGGCCCGGGCGGCGGCCCGCCCTGCCGCCGGCCCTACTGCCACTTCCGGCACCCCCCGGTGGCGGCGCGGTGCGAAGCGCCCGGCGCGGCGGCGGCGGCCGCGCTCGCCCACGGCGCAGGTACCGGGGCTCTCGCGGGGCCGGGCAGGGCCTGGGGCGAGGCCGCGGCGCCGCAGGGCCCTCGGGGGAGGCCGGGCCGCGGGAGGAGCCTGCGCGGCCTCGTCCGCCCCGCGCTTCCATCCGCGCCGTTTCCTTCCAGCCGTTACGTTTTGTCTGCAGGAGAAAAAAAAAAAATTCCCTCCTCCTGAGGGGAGAAACGAGGAGCGAAGCTGCTTGTTCGCGGCCTGTGGAAGCCGCCGTGCCCTGGGGTCGCTGCCGGGATCTTCCCTGGCAGCCTTGCCGGGATAAGGCAGCTCTGCGGGAGGATTTGTGCCGGTTTAATACCGGGTTGTTCACGGAGCGGGAACGTTACTGGTTTTGGGGATCCCTGATGACCGGGTCAATTTATGAAGAAATTGGTTTAACTTCAAAAAAAAAAAAAAACAAAACAACCCAATCGTGTGCATGCACAAGGGTTCCACAGGCAGGCTTCACACTAGATATCTTAAATCACCCTAAATATCTTAAAATCTCTGCCCCTTTTAGGGATCTTTTGAATTTGCAAATCTCCGTGGAACCTTTTAGGCTGCTGGGTTGCTGTGGGCGCGGGTCACCATCGATGCGTGATCTTATCATTATCTTTCCATGTCGTATTTCATCTTATCTTCAAATATCTGCTCAGTTTTGGCATTAGATTTGCTCCTTTTGGTTAACTCCCCGGAATGGCTGCTGTGGCACTGCATAAAAGCTGGTGCCAGGTCTGGTTTTGGAATGACTTCAGGTTTTGGTTACCAAATGGAGAAGAGAAACTCGACCTTTAGTCAAAACCTCCCGTGCACCTGGGAAGTCTGTGCAGCTTCTGATATCGGCCCTAAAAACCGTTACTGTGGGAGCTGGCTGTGAAGGAGAGGTGTATTGATGGGAGAAATGATCCCGATGACTCAGGGGATGAAATCTGTGCTCTGGGCTGGTTATTTATTGTGTTTTGCCTTGCAGGGAGGCTCTGGCTTTGGGGTAGTGCCAGCCTCGGGCTTTGGGCCCGGTGTCTGTCCTGCGCTCGAGACCCCGAACGGCCGCGGGGCTGCGCCCGGTGCCCCCGGCTCCCCGTGCGGAGGCTCCGTCGCCAGCTCTTCCCAGGGTGGTCCCACCCGGTAGCTCGGAATGCCCCCTGGCCGCAGGGATGTTTTTCTGTGTTGATTTGCACTGAGCAAAATAGGATTCAAGAACCTGCTGCAAAGCACCGTCTTCTCCGAGGGGTTTGGGGTGTATTATATAAAATGCCTGGTGTCTTTAGGAGCAAAATGCCTCTTTACCGTTATTTTTAAGCCCTGTTACAGCTTAACTTCACCTGATAGGTGCACACTGAGTGTTCCTGCCTTTTCCTCCGGCTTCCTGACGCTCCCATAGCTGGGATGGATGTTTTGGAGATATGCACTAGAGGGTGCCGTAGTTTAGCTGGAAACAGGCAACCATCTTCTTGAGAGCAGGGGCTGCTGCCTGCAAGAGAAGCTGCTTGTCTTTTCCTGAAACTCATTTATTTTTAAGTAGCCTCGTGAAAATGCCCTTGGGCATTTTGAACCTGGTTAATTATGTTGCTCTGTAAGTAAATTTTAAAATCTAAAGTTTTTTTTTGGCAAGGCAGGTGGGGATCTCTGGTGAGAGCTGCGGTGCTGGCCCGTGCTCTCTGCAGCAGTAAAAAGGGTAATGAAAAAGGGTCTGAAGGAGGAAGCTGCTGAGTGACGTTGACCCTGGGGATCAGACTGGGGCTAGCAATGACCCCAAACCTTTGGTGGGGCTTCAGCTCCTGATTATAACGGGTGCAACCCTCATGCTGCAGCTGGACTCCTGTTTGCAGGAGCTGTTGACCACCCTTGTTACCAGGCTGTGGTGGGAGAGGCCGTGGGCAGGTGCCGCGTGGGCTGGATCCTGCCGCTGCTTCGTGGCCCCTCTCCATGTCCTGCTCCCGTTCCCGCTGTGGGCCTGGCGGCAGCGAGGTGTTTGGGTGTCCATAGTGCAGATGATCCCTGTTCTCCATACGGTGCCCTCCAAGGCCAGGAGGGCCCTGAAACTTTGCAGGATCAGGGAGCTGGAGACTGCGTCGCCATCCTGACTTGGCTAAAAGTGCTTTTCCTCTCTACAGAACAACTGACATCCACCTGCTTCGGAGCAGGATGAAAGGATCATTGAATGTGTGTGAAGAGCTCTTAAAAGCTGCAGCGGGAGCGGGCGGAAAGGGCAGCCAGCAGTCCGGAAAGCGGCTCCTCGAGAGCCTGGAGGAGCCCCATAGGTCTCGGTCTCTCTCTTTTTCCTCCCCGTCTCTGCCCGAAATCCAGGTCCCGAGTGTGCTGAAAGCCATAAAAGCAGCAGGATGCGACTCTTTATGACTATCTTAAGGAATCCCAGCTCCCAGGATTCTTTGTTGTTGTTGTTGGATAGCGGCATCCGGGCCTGCTTGAGAGGCGGCGCAGAGAGCCTGGAGCAGAAAGACGCGGCCGGGTGCGGAGCTGCGAGTCCCTCTCTGCCCCGATCCCGAGATGGGAAAACGGGACCTTTCCGCCCCCTGCCTTGAAATAACGACCCTAAAACTGCACTTTGAAATGATTACCTTAACACCATGCGCGCGGGTGGGTACTCAGCAGCTCCCTCGTAGGGTCTGAAGCCTGCGGAGAGGTTTTCCTGCCGCGGGGATGTGAGCGCCAACCTGCCCAGCCCTGCAGGTCTGGACTGCGTGTTCGAAGGGCCCCTTCCAGCTGGGAGCAGTTGATCCTTCCCGCGGATTCCTGTCCCGCAACCCCGCACGTGCCCCGTTCAGCTCCTGTTGGCCCCGCTCGGGCGCAGGGGAGCCCTTGGCCTCGTCCCGCTGCTGGCTCCGTCCCCGCGCGGGCTGCGCTCGGCTCCGCGTGCGAGACGTCCGGGAAAGCGCGGGGCGCCGGCGCGTGCTGCGAAGGCTGCTCGTCCCCCCGTCACCACGGGGGACAGCAGGTGCCTGAGCGCTGCCTGGGGGAGACCTGCTCATGCACATTGGGAGAGGGAGCAAATCCGTGTCCGCCTCCGAGAGGAGCGGCGGTCCCCGCGGTGCCACCGCCTGCAAGGCCCCCGCGTCCCCTTCCCCATCGGCGGGGTCTGTGTCACTGCCTCTTTGCTCTGTGCGGTGATCCTGCCTCACGTTTACGCACTTGCTCTGATATTTTTTCCCTCCCCTATGCACGGCGGCAGCGCACAGGGAAATTTCCGAGCCCGGGGTTTCCCAAACGCTTCCCCCCCAGTCAGGCCCGTCCCGCGGGGTGGGCAGGTGGCAGAGGCGCCGGACGAGCCCCGGCCGCGGAGCCGCAGGGCGGGAAGGAGCCACCTGCCCGGAGCCGCCGAGGCGGGACCCGGCCTGGGAAGTCCTGCCCCGGCTCCGGCGCGGCCGGCGTGCTGGCTCAGCGCGTGCGGGCGCCGCGCGCCATGAACAAGTATCTGCAGTGTCTGCTCTCGGCGGGGAGCCCAGGTAACCGCCGCGTGAGCAGGCGCTTTGGGGGCTCACGCGTCCAGCCCTCTTTTAATGGGAGACCCGGGGCAAAACGTGGGGCTGTAGCAAAGCGCAGCTGCCCCCGGAGGGCTGCGCTGGGAGGGATTTTGATCGTTCTGAGATCAGGTCTTTTTCTTAGGAGCCGCACTGAAACCCAGGAGCGGGTGCGTTGGGCGGTGGAAGGAGTCCATGAGGCCGCAGGTGTCCGAGTCATAAAGCAGCTGCTCGTTCTGGGGCTCGCGGCCGAGCTGCAGCTCAGCTCAAACCAGGCAGAGTTTTGGTCTGAGTTCTCCATCCGCCACAGCTGAAGGTTTTCAGTGCATTGTAGCTTGAAAGGGACTTTTCTTTATTGTTTGATTTTGGTTTTCAGTGGGTCTGGTTATGACTTCGTTGAAACCTTGTCTGTCTTTTAGTCTTTTTTTTTTTTTTCCTGATTTTTAATAGAAACCATTTACAGTAAAGAGCTACAGAAATGAGGCAGGTGCTGAGGAGATAACTTATCTTGAGCGAGCCAGAGAGGGGCTGCAAAGCGGCTGCAGTAAGATGGGGGCTCGGGAGTAGAGTTACGCCCTGCGGCCGCGCTGCTAGAAGCAACATTTCAGGGCAGAGTTAGATGGGGAGAAAAGGCGAGAGCAGAATACTTCTAAGTACTTATTTTTAACTCTGTTGTCTTTGAAAATACTCACTGAGTTTTGAAATAGATCCTTATTTTTACCTAGTGCTTGTACGAGAGACGTGCAAGGGTCTCCTGGTCTTTTTCCTGGAAGTTTCATTATCGTTGTTTTTTCCAAACCTACTTCCAGCTTTCCTTGTTGACTGAGGAACATCTTTAAAGCTAAAATGAGCGAGGGAATGGAGACAGCTCCAAGGACTGTAAGCGCTGATCATCCACCTCCGTGTGTCCGTAGTGTCCGTGGGGAGCTGGATTCCATCCCGGCTGCCATGGAGGGCTGTCAGTCCGGACACTCCTGTAGTATTCTGGATACCAACCTTTCCTTCCTCTCCCCTTGCTGAATGTGCCGGTTATTTGGTGTCCACGTTCTTTTCTGGATTAAGGAAGACATCCCGCAGTGGGTGTTTTTTCCTCCTTGGGGAAGCGTTGGGTTTCTCGCCGGTTTTGCCCTTGCTCCGATGCTCCCTGCCTCTCCCTGCTCGCAACTCCGCAGCGGAACGGAGCGTTTCGGGCAGCGCAGAAGTGTAACCCATCGTTTTGCGGGTGCCTTTAGCTCTGGCATCCTTGGATTTTTTGGAGTAGAAGTAGAGGCTGTGCATTGCGCCTCCCGGAAAAGCCGGGTTTTGAGCTGCTTTTGGGGCTGTTCCCTAGCGTGTTTCCACCAAAACGAGCTTCCGACCGCAGTGAGTTGTTCCTGTGCGGAGCTGCAGCGGTGGCCGACAGCACCTGGCGAAACCGGAGCAGGATTTGAGCAGTTTTGTCACAGCAGGTGGGAAAATACAGCGCTGTGACTGCTCAGCCTCACCAATATAAGACTTTCTATTCCCTTACGTGTTTCCTCCTTTCTTTTTCCACTAAAGAAACGGCTGTGCTGGCTCTTGTTGCGCTTTGGTGCATCAGGCACCCCTAAAGGAGTAAAAACTGCAAGGAATAAAGTGCACAGGGGGAGCTCAGCTCCCCTAGAGCCTCTGAGGTATCTCTCCCTACAACCCGGCTGTTCTTTAGCACAAGGTCACCTATATCTTTGTTTTTAATTTTAATAATTAAATGTAGCATTTAGAAAGGAGCACAAAATCATCAGGCTTGTGCCTAAAGTGGAAGAAACATTTCTCTTGGCTCCCCTTGCATGCCCTCCTAACTCATTTACACTGGATAATTAGTTGAAATACCGTATTTGAAATCTCAGTATTATTTTTAAGTGTTTGGATGTTATAGAAATTTGCCTTGGGTACTCGCAAGAGAGATCTGAGCCCAGAGCTGCCATTTCCTTTGAGCTGTTGAATAATGACAAATAGCAGCATTCATCTTGCTGCTGTTTTTTTTTTCTTTTTGAACCATTTTGTCCTTGAGAAACCACAATCTCTTCTGTGAAATATTAAATGAAAAGCTTAAAATAAATTTCCAGTGGTGATAATTTTTCCGTAATCGCTGAGCCTGTCCGTTTGCTGAGTACTGACACTGTAAACACAGGGAAGCTGTTAAGCTAACAGAGCCGTTCTGACTGTGCTGAAAAAAATGGCTTTTTTTAATTTATTTTTTTCCAAAGAGGTCTCCTGACAGCTTCTGCCTTCCCCCTATTCCTTTCCTGGTGAATGCACCTTTTGTTGCCAGCTCCAGTGACTCAGGAAAACGGGTGAATTCAGAGAACCCTGGACATTTTTGCCATCTTTTAGCATTTTTTCTGCTGTCTTTTCTGCAGTTTGCCTGGCAAACCTTTGCTTTTTGAGACTTGAGTTGTCACCCGTTTGCCTGCTTCTAATTTTTGTCTCCCTTTTCCTTAGCAGCAGCTGCTGGGGCTCAGCAACTCTCACAATATCTGCGAGCAAGACGGTTACCACCCTTGTCCTACTTGCATGCAAAAACTTGACGACTTCCAAAATCCGCAGGTTTGGAGAGGCCGGTGTTTATAAAGCTTCTCAACTATGTGCTCTGTTAGGCTGCTTGGAAATATATATATATATATATTTAATAGAATGATTCACTGTAAAATAAGTTTTAATACCCAACAGGTGACCTTGCACCAAAGGCCTCTCCGTTTTCGTTTAAGGTCAGCCTGTGTTTACTGCCTTCTGCTGCAAAAACGAGAAGGACCAGTGTGCAGCGAGGAGAGCCCTTTATTAAAGCAGCTCCACCTTAGAGCTGAGGCCTCATTTTCCAAAACCCACATAACTATAACCAGGAGAAAAAAAAAAAAAAAGCAACCTGGGTTTTCTGGAGAAGCTTGTTTTTCACTTCCGTATCCTTTTTGCTGAAGCAGCTCTAAGTGGGGTTCATTTTGGACAATGCTGGTATCTTCTAAAGTACTTGTAGCTTAATATTGTTCCTGTGGCCCCATATGAATTTTTAGTTACTTATTTTTTGTGGTGTTCATGTTTAACTTCAGCTTTTTGTGTCTTGGGAGGACTATTTTACATTATTGCATGCGATTTCTAATGCGCACAATTTAAATTTATGAAAATTGCAGTGGAGACGCTCTTTAAAATGCAAACAGTCCTGTTAACAGTCCTATAAGGAGTTGTCCTCTCAAATCTCATTATCTTGTGATACTCAAAGGAGAGGGTGGAATCTCAATTTTACATCAATTGAAAAGAATTATTTCCCTCATTTTGCTTCTGCAGAAATACTGTAGTCATTTCCTATAGCAGAAGCAACATAATTCATCTTGTAGTAATCTTTACAGTGCAGGTTTTTGTGTGAATGCTTACAAAGGAGGGTAATAAACGCAGCAAGCTGCTGCAGGCTCCTTGGAATGTTGCATCCCAGTGTTTCAGGCCGTGCTCGCGTGCGTGGCGCTTACCCGGGCACCCAGAGCCCCTTCCCTTCCCCGGCTTCCTCGGAGTTTAATCAGGCATCTGAATAGGTGGCCTCGTTTCAGGCAGCATATTTAATGCCTCTGACTTGGGCCATCTGCGGGTCGATATAAAATATACACACACACACACACACATATATATGGATTTCTCTATTTAAAATCTCCAGCTTGTATTTGCACTGTTATCTGCAAACACGTCGTGGCCAAAGGGAACAGGCCTAATGAGGAGAGTGGAGCCCATTTACACGAGTCTTTTGTGGAGAAAATCTGCAGGTTCTTGTGTTTTATTTTCGTTAAATTTCATTAACTGATCGCAAGAATCTCACCCGACTTGCCTGCAAACCTTGCTCTAGGCAGGGTATTCTTTTTGCATCACAACAGTAGTTGCTACAAACTTTTTTAAGCTGGTAGTTTTATTGGTACAGTATAAATGCAATTCTATTGAAATTGTTTATTCTCGCTTGCAAATACAGAGCAATTGCACTGTGCCCATTTTCTTGTTAGGTCCCTGGAGCCAATGCTCAGCTTGTGTTTTACTTTTCCTGTATCTTGAAGCATTTAAAATAGTTTTGCTTTTGTCTTCGGAGGTGCCACCGTTTGTTTCACTGATCTCTTTGAGTTGGGTTTCACTCCATACTGGGCATTTTCAGAGCTTTTTGTTAACCACCTCCTCTTTATCCCTGAGCAAATTGCCAGATTTCCACCCTCTGGCTAGACTCATGCCAAATTTTAGATCCCCATCCTGTGTTTGAAGGTAACAGCTGCCTCCTCCAGCCCATCACTTTGCTGGTGTTTTCCACAGTTGATGGTTTCACAAGACGGGGAGAATTGAGGTGGAGATCCAGGAGAAGGGGCATGTGGAGACCTCGCAGTTTGTTTTCAGCTATGAGGTTAACAGTTATTATTTTCAGAAATTCATATATACCTCCTTGATGATGAAGCTGTTTGTATCTGCTTTAATCTTCGCTTTTCCACTTCTATCTGTTTCTTCATGACTTCTTTTTCTAAGTCGTCTCTGGGAGGTCTGTCTGTCCAGTGCACATCACCCTCTGCAACGTTCTGCTTTGCATTTTGGAAATGCTCTAAGTTTGGGCCCTTGGGAATAGCAGAAAAAGAGGGAGCTTGGGAAATAGTCCCACGGGTTCCTCTCTGCCCTGGTTCTGGTCCCGAACCCGGCGAAGGTCGTTGTTTGCAACGTGGTGACGTCGGCTGCCTCTGCCCAGGGTGCCTGCTCAACCAGTGTCTAACTGGTTTGGGAAAAATAATAATAATAAAGAAAACCCTTTGCCATCCCAAGAGGTAAAGCGATTTATGAAGCTGGGGCCTTTATTTTCACTTGGTCTCTATTATTAGGCCTGCTTGGAGGTTAATTCTGCCAAAAGGGGAGCAGCATCGTTCCTCATGACCAGAAGGATTTGAGCATCCATGGATGCTCAAAAAACAAAACACCCCCAAATCTGCACAAGCTAATGCTGATGTGAGGGTGGCAGAAGGGACTCTCCTGTCACTGCTGTCCCTGGTATAAGAAATTCTCTCATCCTTACTAGCCTGAAGGGGCTGCTTTTTTTTTTTTTTTTGGTCTTTCTCCATTTACTGTTTTATTCTTTTACATCTTCCCATTAGAAAGGTAGTTTTACTGCTCTCATTCTAGCAAAGGGGAAGAAGCTCCTCTGGAATAGTCAGCATCCAGGCCCTGTGATCAAGCGGGTATTGAAAGTGATTTGCAAGTCAAAAGGCAGCGTTTAACTTATGTGGGGAGACTTTGTTAAATGGAGTCAATTAATTGCCTCAACTAATTCCAAAATGAGGAGGATTCCACCTTTTCTTCCCCGCGTTTTCATATCCGTTGGTCAGCCGGCTCCAAGCCAGAGCAGAAGCACTTGGAAAGCCCCAGCCCAGGATGGCAAATTTTGCCTTTTCAGAGGTTATTGCCATGGGGGTTGTCGCTATTTCACGTCTGTGACGGATCGCGGGCAATAAACCCATGCTTGGAAAACAGAACGTGCTGCTGGTTAATGCTGAGCCCGTGGCGCAGGAAACCACCGGTCGCACGCCGCAGCCCTCGTTCTGCTACCGTGTTTTGCATCCTTGCTGAGCCAGCAGCAGGAAAACGACAGGTTCCATCCTGTAGAGCTCTAGGCTGTACATGGGAGGTTTCTGAATATGTGACCAAACCTTTCTTCTTTTTTTAAATTCTAGAATACACCTTTGAGTATGAAATTGCAAGCTTTTCCTGCACCATTGCTGTCATTGTTTTAGGAGACCTGTTGCAATGTAGAGCTCTTATTCATTTCTTAGAAGCCTGTGTGGATAAACGACACATAGTTTATTCCTGAGTCAGGTGGTAAGTGGGAATTCCTGCGAGGGCTTCCATTAATATCCCACTAATGCCCCTCATTAGTGCCCTGGTGATCACCTAATTGCTATAGAAGTGCAGGGCCAGGGTGTCGGGGCGCTGCTGAGCTCACCTCCCTGCGAGGGGCTGCAACATCAGCCATGGAGCACGCGGGAAATAGGGTTAGTCAGGCTTAATAACCCCGTGCTCTGGCGGAGAAGGCTGGAGGCCAAAAACGAGATGGGAGGCGCGGGGAGAGAAGGGTGGGATGCGGGGGAGGACGGCGAGAGCCGCCCCGGGGCTGCTGGGGACGAGCGAAGCTCTGCCTGGGGCTTCCCGGCCGGAGCTTTCACGAGCCCCCTGCTCTGCTGCTCGCGGGCTCCTCTCTCAAAGCACAGGCACGTGCTCCGCTCCAATAAAAATAGAAAAGCAAACGTGCAAGAGGCATCCAAACACTCGGGGTAAATTCCTTCTCCACACTTCTTCTCTACTCATCTGTAAACGAGAGCTGCTCCTCGGTCACAGTCCTGTAAATATCTGCGTGCCATAGGCCACCTAAAGGGGTTGTGTGAAAAGAGAAAGGCCGGGTTGCAGTTCTGGGTGTCTCCTGCTCCTGGGCCGAGTGTTTTGTTCCGTGCAGCTGAGTTGGGTTGCTTTGGTAGTGCACTCTGTAGCTTTTTTTTTATTAGCAAGCGGTCTGTCATCCGAGGAAGTCTTGGTTCTTTTGCTGCTGCCGCAAGAAGTGCTGAACTTCATGTAATGTTGGAGTCTGTGACTGGACTTTGGGCATTGGCATCTGGAACATAATCCACAGACTTTATGCTAGAATCCTCTATATTTTGCTCACTCTGTTAAATTAGGCAGGTAATACTGCATGGACGTGGTTTCTCTTAGTCCTCGTGCAGTGATTATCCTTTGATGCCACAAAGAATATTTCATTTATAGAGTTTTTCCGTGAGTAATCTAAGGACTTTGTCAATAGGTCTTTAGTCTTTCAGATCTGAGAATAGTTTGTAAAATTCAGTCTAGTTATGTACCTGCCACCGGCCAGAGAATACCACCAGTGACTTCCTACATCAAACACATACTCCATAGGGGTACAGTATGGTTTTCTGTGGTACGTTTCAGTATAGAATTTTGATGAGAGTAGAGCTTAAAAAATGCAAAAAATACTCCAAAGAAAATCTCACCTGAGTTACTGGTTGTGAATTTCTTTTCCTTCTCCTTTACAGAACGTGGCTATGATCCCTATAATCCCGATCTTCCGAGGCCGTCGCTGCAAGTGGAGAATGGTGCTCTGGACGACATTACAGACATGACGCCCGGCATTCTGGAGCTGGAATTGGTCAACAAGGCCATCGAGGCCGTCAAAAACGAAGTTGAGAGAGAGCAGAAGAAGTATGAGGAGCTGTTAGAAACGACAAAGGAATTTGGCGCTTCAGAGGCCTCTTCCTTTATTTCCCAAACGTCCATATCAGCTGCTGTGACAGAAACTGATTCTTTTATCTCCTTAGAGTATAATCCAGGTAGCTACAACTTAAATAACACAGACTACAACCCTACTCCTCTAGCTGCTGCTAGCCAGTCCAGTAAATACACTTTGGACACTTCCCGATCCAAGGGGAGCTCATTGGAATACGTCCCCAAGGCTGTAGCACAGACTAAAAAATACAGTTGCTCAGTCACTAACAATAAATATGTGATCGACGACTCCAAACCTTCCACAGACTTGGAATATGACCCGCTTTCGAATTACTCGGCCAGGCTCTTGAGCAAAGGCACAACGAAGGAGCCCAAGGGGTCTAAAAGGAGTAGGGTGCCTAGTTATGAGGAGTGTTACTGTCCTTCGCCAAAGAGGCTCTGTGAAGATCCCGATGACTACGGGGTGTGCGCCAGGTTCTCCTCCTCTGAAGATGAGGCTGATGCGGAATATAAGCCGACTTCTGTTAGTTCACAATCAAAAGCTGGTTCTGAAAGTGAATCAAACGACGGGTTATCCAACAAAGAGCAGAGCACCAGAGCGGACGACTCGGCTTCCCAAGAAATGGCAGTGCAATTTGACATGGAAGGCCTTCCAAGCTCGCAGAAAAACGTGGCCAAAAACGTGTCAGAAAAGAATGCAAAAGCAGCAAAATTGGGTTCTGGCAAGAATGAGCAGGACATTGAAAATAAAAACAAAGACTCAAAAGACAAAGCAAAAAAGAAGAAACCGGATCTTAGTAAAACACCCAGCCTCAACGAGGCTGGTAAGAAAGAGAAAAGTAAAAATACAGAAAAAGACAAAATGGGCAAGAAAGAAGAAAAGGTAAAAATAAAAAACGAGGAGAAAAACTGTAAAGAGAAAAGCAGCAAAGTCAAAACTGATGGGAATTTAAAAAAAAATGAAAAGCAAAAATCAGAAAAAGTGGATGGGCTTAAGAAAGAAAAATCCAAGTCCCCTAGCAGCAGTTCAGGGAAAAGCAAGAACGAGGGTGTCATCAAAGGCTCTAGCGCAGAGAAGCTGGGGAGCAGCAAGAAAGACTCCAAAGTGAAAACAGCTGACTTGAAAAATGGTAAAGAAACCTCTGGTCGTAAAAACAAAGACAAAGGGACCAAAGCTCCAGCACTGGAACGAAAGAAAGACAAGGACAGTTCTAAAGAAAAAGGGGATCCAAAGAAGGGTCGGAAGCAACGGAGTTTGAGTCACGTTGATCTCTTTGGGGACGAGAGTGGGGATGACGATGACAAAGGGCGACCTTTGCCGTCCACACTCCCTGATGTGAGCTCGGACTCCGACGGCGACGACTGTCGTTCGGACTCTCAGAGTGAAAATGAAGAGATGAAGAGTGTGAAGCGCTCCAAATTGTCAAAGTCGTCCTCTTCTTCCTCAACGTCTGATGACATTGACTATTCCATTCTAGAGAAGGACTTGGACTTTGAGTCGGATCCAATGGAAGAGTGCCTCAGGATTTTTAATGAGTCTACAGACGTGAAAACTGAAGACAAGGGAAGGCTGAAGAAGCAGGTAACATTTGCTCTGCTTGTTTCTCTCAGAGCTAAATTCTGAAAGGATCCTGGTCTAGTTTAGTGGTGCTACTTGTTTCAACTAGCTGAGAGAAGTCTTCCTCTGTAGTCCTTCACACAGGACTAAAATCCCTTGGGGATTATTACTCCAGAGAGGTGGGATGAGGGCAGTGTGAACCATGAATGGGTGAGGACCAATTTCCTCTGGTGGGATTACTCATGGACGTTTATTTTCTCCTAAAGCTACCTCAGAAATGTTGAGGGGTTTTTTAGGTTTGTAGTGGCCATGGACAAAGCCCTTCTGGTCGCAGCAGTCTGTATGTGGAGGCCGAAGTAAACGGGATCTGCAGCCTGGGGAGCAGAGCTCATCTTGCAAAAGAGGAGCTGGATTTGTAAGTGTGAATGGTCGGGCTGTTAAAGCTGCTGTAACGACACAGGTCTGTTCTGAGAGGGGTCTGTTTTGCCGACAAGTTGAGATGTTTCTTAGAGTGATCTGGAACTCCTTGGCAAGAGAAGCTCTAGAAGGCAGTTACTAGTGCAGTGGTTTTCTTCTGAACTTCTAAGCACTGCTGGATTTTTGCTTGCACGTGGAGGGCTGCCCAGCTGTATGTGTTTCCCACAGCCTTTGCTTGTGCGTTACCTGACCTTCCTGCTCAAAAATGTAATTTTGGAAAAGGGCAGAAAAAGCATTGCAGTGCAGAGGTCATTTGAGAGATGTGTACCTGTAAGTAGTTACCTGCCTGCCCTCTGCTTTTCTGGAGGGTGGAATCTGTCCCTCCATTTGTTTTTCTTTATGGAATAACTTTATAGCTGCAGTTGGTGTGGTTTGATCCTAGCAATGTGCTAGTCTGGAGGAAAGGTGGATAGGGGCAGTGTGGAGCTGTCCCCCTGGAAGGCTGGTTTGGAGAGTACATGAGGAATGTGATTGAATCAACAGACTCATGGGGTTCCTAGAGAGCCGAGTGATTCACAGGGCGAGGTGCTCCTCCAAAACGTGCTCGTGGTGGTGACGTGTTTGTAAACAAGCTCTTGGAGCCGAGCCTCGGCTCATCCCGAAGTCCGGCTCTAGCTCCGAGCTTCGTCAGGATGGTCAGTCTTGTCCCCGTTCACGGCTTTGCTGGTGGCTGTGTTGGAAAACTGAAAGCCAGCTTGCCAGGAGAGCAGGTAAAGTTTTGAAGATTGAACGTCTAAAGTGTGTTTTGTATGACTGAAGAGCCAAGTAAAACTCGAGGAATATTTCAAAGTTTTTTTTTCATCCCTCTGACAACAAGTCTGTGAGGATAGCTTGGAAGCAGCTGGAGTTAGAGACGTGCTGTCACCTTCTCCTGGCTTCCTGGCCTTTGTCACTGCAGCCTTTCTGCAGATGTGGCTGTGGCTAAAACGCCAGGGAAATGTTATCCTAAGTGTGGAGTGGGGCCGTGGTGCTCGGCGTGGTTTCAGGGTCTGCTCCGAAATCACGCAGGGGACAGGAATGAGCCACCACCCAAGTTCCTACCAGGAGAAGAAGGGGAAGAAGGAGGACTGTTAAGAGTGGCACAAAGGTGAGGGGTGTGTGTGTGTGTAGGTGGTTGGCAGGGGAAGGGCATTCGAGTTTTTCATGGTAGTTAGGGGAATAGCCCATAATGAATCATGCCAAAACTGCTTGGTGTATAGCTCATGGAAAGGCTGCTTGGGTGGGAACAATATTACTGCTATTCAGTGGCTGCAGTGGTGGTTTGGGGGTTCAAAACGAGTTTTGTTTCAGTCGTTTAGCAGCTGATCAAGGTTTGTCCTCACCTGCAAGGACTTGTTATCCCGAAGGGAGACTCTTCAGATCTCCTGCTGGAAAAGGGATCCTCAAGGCTATTCAGTTTTGGAAGTTTGCTTGTTTGTTTTCCAGCTATCCAGAGAGGAAGGAAGTGAAGAAAAGACAGAAGATACTTTGACTACTCTATTTCCCGGCCAAAAAAGAAGGATTTCTCATCTTGTCAAACAAGGAAATGTAAGTGCAACTCTCAGGAGCAAAAATACGGTTTGTCTAAAGTTAATATTTTCTGTCCTTTTACAGCACTGGGCAGGGGTGCAGTCCCAGACTCAGCAGGAAAGTGTGAACTGCTTGTGCTGGAATCCTTTTATGCCACATTTCTTTCCTCTTTCTGATTTCTTAAAAGGCCTCTATTACAATTGGCAACAAAACTGTAATAAACAGGGAGAAATTGTGGAAGAGTAAATGGATTCAGTACCTTGTAACTCACTAGAACAGCTTGGGGTGCTCCTTTTTCTGCAGTCTAACTTCATTATATCAGTTAGATAACTTTTATCTGTATACAAGGTAAGCGTGTGTCTGGTGGTATTTTTTGTTGTGAAATACAAGATTGATGTAATAGTGCAGGGGGGTTGGACTAGGTGACCTCTAGAGGTCCCTTCCAACCTTAAGCATTCTATGATTCTGTCGGAATTTTACATCCTCTATCATGTTTACATCTGCTCTGATTCAGTCAGTAGTCTCCTGTTTGATACTTTTCTTTCCATGCTTATGAAACTACTTTTTACAAAGAGAATAATAAAAAAGGCCTTGAAGACATTCTGTTTTTTTTTTTTTTTTTTAAAGTTTTTCCTCCCATTTCTCACTGAGATTTTAATTCAGGTTTTCACCAATGTATTTCCTACTAGGTGCTGAGCACAGGTTTGTTGGTTTTATGTTCCAGCACAGTAACTGTGGAGCCTTAAACACTGATTTGAGCTGGGTAGCCCAAACTGTTCTTCTTTCCCCCTCTCGCTAGGAAGGGTTTCTTTCCTTTTAATAGTTTGAAGCATTGAGGTCAATACTTGCATTTTATTTAACTGCATTTCTTCAGCCAGTTCGTGTGTTTTGATAAGGACCCTTTCTTGCAAGGCGAGGAGATAAGAGACTGAAGCAAATGGGCTGGAAATTCAGTAACTCAAATATTTATTGTAAATAGGTGCCTTTTAGACATGTGCAGATCTTTCCATGCGTTTTCTTAGTGTGACAGCTGATGGCCGACTGCTTTCTAAAGACGCGAGCCGCAGTGCGGTCGCTGCACGGCGAGCAGCAGCGCTCCGGTGCGCTCCGCATCCCGGCTGGGCCCTGCTGCCCTGGGGGTTTGCCACGTACCTCTGTCTTCCTTGTGACTTATAACTCAGGACCTGAGCCCCTAGAAGGGAAGGAAGCTGCGTTTTGGCTCGGTTTTCAGAGGAATAAGGGGCCGGGGTGAAGGTGAGGCACTGAACGAATGTCCCGTCCCACTTGGCTGCCTGTAATTAGTGTGTAAGGGGTGACAGCGCTCGGTCGGGCTTCCAGGAGGTGTCGGCATCAGAGAGCAGGAATGCGGGAGGCGGCAGCTCAGCCCCAATTTGCAGGCTCAGAAACACCGTGTTGCAAACGGGCCCTGCGGGTTGTGCAAGGAAGGCGTTTCGGGAGGAAAGGCCCCTTTCTGCAATTTCAAAGGGCGTTAAGTGGTGTGTGGTGGGAGCCTGTGCTGCTGCTGCAGCCTCTGTTATACTTGTGCTATTAGAAAACGTCTCTGTTTGCTGACATCGTTTCTGGCACCTTTCCTGTAACCTAAATGTGGCCATCAAAGAAACTGCGTGTGTAACTTGTTGTGCCAGTTATGACTGGAGCAATGCAAAGCTCCCAGGAGGAGGCAGGGGCAGAGCCTGCTTAAAATTCAACTCAGTTTATATCCTGGCTGGTGCTCTAATCCCATAAATACATGTATTGGAGGCCTTTAAATAGATATAAAAGCTAGAGAGCAGGGAAACGAGGCTGCTGGGAGGTGGGGAGCTGCTTTGATACGAGGATAGATTACCCAGGGTCTTAAGCATGAGAAAGACATTGGTGGACAGAGAGCAGATGCCATCTGCTAAACTCGGCATCACGTAGCGCAGGTGAACGGGGAACAGTTCCTTATTTTCGTTGCCCTGTAGCGTGGAGATGCATGCAGTGAGGCCAGGGAGTGCTGGTAGTGTAGGAAGCTGGAGGAGCCGACAGCTTGGGCAGAGCCCAGCGCTGGTTGGACACATCGAGGTGACCCTGCGCCGTTGACCATGGCAGCTCAAACACAGCTTCGTTTTAGGAAGATCCCTGCGGGCCGGTGATCGGGCCTTTAACATTGCTGCTGCTGGGGCAGCATCTCCGCTCCGAGCGTTTTCCTCCTCAACGCCGTCGGGATCGGCTGCCTCTACGGAGCGCCCCAAGGGAAGGGGACGTTTCCTGGGGTGGGGGAGCCGAGCGGCGGTGGCGGCAGCGGCTCCAGAACCGTTTTTGTGTCTGTGCAGGCGGAGGTCCCCGGCAAGCCCGTAGCCCGGCCGCCCCGGCCGCCCACGGCGCAGGAGGTCTGTTACCAGAGGATCCGGCTGGCTCAGCAGCAGGCGGCGCAGCTGGCTGTGGCCGTTCAAAAGGCCTCTCTTTCTTTGCCAGGAGAGAAGAAGAGGATTGCCCACGTGCCCAACGCAGCCCTCGCCGCCGCAGCCAGGCAGAGTGAGCCGACCCGCGGCCCTGACCCCAGCCCCGTCGCAAAGGCGCTGCCTTCTGCTTGCCTTTCCCGATGTCAAACTATCTGGGGCTGTTGTAGCCAGGAATTTGAATCCCAGATCCTTCCCCCCGGGCCTGAGAAATCCCATCACTTTCTGAAAAGGAACAGACTAGCAGTGCAACCCTCAGCCACCTCCCTTGGCTCGCTCCCTTCTTTGCCTGTTTCTTCCTTCTGGGGAGCGTTGGCTCCTCGTTTGCTCTTCCATTCATGCCTTTGAGGAGGTGTCATGGGCAGGCAGGGAGATGCCAATTTATCCTCCTCAGAGACCCTGCGTAGGGAAGGGCTCAGAGCTGGCGGGATGGGCAGCTAATGCCTCCTAGCAAGAGTTATCACTCAGTTATCTCAAATCCAAAAGAGCAGCAACAAAGAAAAACAGCCTCAGTCCCTAGCAGGGGAGTCCTTCGTCCTATCGTGCAAGAGAATAAAATCACCCATCCTGTCCCCTGGGGGAGTGGGCAGCTCGCGTTCCCAAAGCACAGCCTGCAGCACGCGGCTTTGGTGTTCAGATCAGCCTGGCGATCTGGCGGGAGCCCTGTGATGGGATTTCTACCTAAATACATTTCTGTTCCTTGCAGGCCCTGTGGGTGGTAAGAAGACTGTTCCTGCCAAGAATGTCACAGCGCCCAGTGACTCTGAAGCAGCCACCCTTTCTCTGAAGGCCTGCACCTTGGCTGGGATGGCCTCCAAGACCACCAGCACCACGGTGCCGAAAAGGATAGCGCACGTGCCCTCCCTGCAGGTAAAGAACTCCCCTCTCTGCAGCCTCCTTTCTGGTCATTCCCCATTGAGGACGGTGTGTTTAACCATGGTGCTGCAAACGGAGCACGCTCTGAAGAGTGAGGTTTGATTAGATTGATTGAGTGGGTTTCTCTCTTCCTGTGGTTTTCCTAGATAGCACTGTATTAAAAAAAAGAAAAAGAAAAAGAAAAAAGGGGGGCAGGAACTTAAAAAGATAGAAATATTTAAATGCAGCTCTTATCTGCCTGAATATCGATCTCCCATTTTTATTTTGAGTGTTTGTCTGTGCTGTCTGGCCCAGTTTGTAGGTGTTTCTCTCACCTGCTTGAACGGAATGGCAGGATTAATGTCCTGCCTATTAAATCCACAGTTAAAATATGTTCACGTTAACTTCATGCTGCAGTTGATACTTGTGGGGAGAAAGCCCTTTTCTTTGGAATACCTGCCCTCACCTTGGGGTCTTCTACTGCTAGTTCCTCAGCAAAGAAATCTCCTTTCCCTTTGAGCCATGGGGCAAATTGTGGGAGATAAATTGGTGCTAAATGGAGGACTGCAACAGTAGATCGTAACTCAGCCCAACATGCAGTTCCTCCACATCAATAATTGCTCCGAAGAATGTGTCTATCAATTTAAGGGTAAAAATCCTTTCAGGAGCATCATGACTGGCATGAAAAAGAAAGGGAAGGCAGTGAAGCTACAGGAATCCCACTGAAAGCGTCCTGATTTATCATGTGTCCATGTCTCCGATTAACTGTGTGATGTTTGGCACCTTGCTAATCTCCCCTCTTTCTTTATCATGGTCTGGGCTGTTTGCATACGTAAATGTGGTGTGGTGACTAATGCTGCTGGTGCTAATTAACTGTGAGTTGTATAATGAAACTTGGATGTTTTTGGAAGTAATTAAAATACTGAAGGCAGCACAAAAGTTTGAGGTGGTGTTTTTGAGGCTGAAGATGATGCACTTTGTTTAGCTTTGAAAAGATTTTTCAGCGAGGAAGTCATGCCACTATTAATAACATACCAGGACGTGTGACAGTCTCGAAGCAACATTCTTCTCCAAGTAATAATCCCAAATAATCTCTTTCTGTCTTCCCTAGAGCACCACTTTACAGAGGCCGGTTATTCCCACAGAATTTGGGGCTAAAGTCCCAACAAACATCCGCCAAAGATATCTCAATCTGTTCATTGATGAGTGCCTGAAGTTCTGCTCCTCCTCCCAGGAAGCGTTTGACAAGGTTGGTGCATCCATGCTTGCTTGTGAATAAAATGTGGAGTAAAGAATGTCCTCTGTGTTGGCTGAAACATTTTAAATGTGTGGTGCAAGCAGAAAACTCAGCTGTTTGCATGTAATTCCATAGAGGAGCCAGGCATTAAAAAATTCTGATTGGGATATTTACTATAAAATAAATATAAATATGTAAGTTGGATGTAATCAGTAAAACTTGTTTCTGGGCTTTTAAGGAACCTTCTAGCAGTAAGGGATAGTATAGCAGGATTTCCAAAAGCAAAGTTGGCCATTTTTGCCATGGCAGGTTTTATGTGCAAACCAGATTCTGTGGGGATTTCTTTTGTGGGATTTCCCCTTTGTCAGTCCTTGGGGGATGTTCCTGTTTTACCCAAGGAGTGGCTGTTTGCCCTCATTTCTGTCAGGAAAACTTCCTTTTCTTGTCCAGCTCAGACTTTTGCCTCGTGCTGCCGATGAAGTGGGGAGAACAGCCTTTTGCAGGAGGCTCCAGAGCTCCTTTTTTAATCTGTTAGGGAAAAGTTTCATATGAAAATACTTCTATATGCCCTTAGTTTAATATATTCTTTTTTCCTCTCTCTGGCTTGCCTAAACAGGCCCCAAACCCAGTATATCTTTGTGCCATATTCCTGCTTATTTCCAAAAGCAATAGTGCAAGGAGAGTGTGCAGTAATGAACTGTGTTTTTTGCAGGCTCTGTCCGAAGAGAAGGTGGCCTACGAACGCAGCACGAGTCGGAACATCTACCTGAACGTGGCGGTGAACACCTTGAAGAAGCTCAGGAGCCTCGTGCCCAACTCCCCGTCCAGCACGAACAGTACGTACCACATTTGTGGTTTAATAATTGGAGCCCTGCTTGGATTAGAAGCCACGGAGAGAAACTTGTTGAAAAGACAGAGCCATTTCTCAGAAGCATTATGCTGAAAGCTAAACAACTCCAGTTAGCTTTTTATAGTCTGGCAAGCTTTAATGGGCCTTCAAGAGGCAAGTCCTGCAATGCTTTGTTGGCTGTCTGAACCTAAATGGAGATAATGCCACATGGATTTTTTTTTTAGCACAAGTTCTTTAAAATGAAAAGCCCCGCTAATGGAGTAACTTTCACATGATGCCTTCAAAGTGATAGACTCGTCCATCACCGCAGAAATCTGTTACACACATTAAGCTTCAAGAGAGAAACGAAGAGGGTTAAGACATTTCATTATTGGCTCTCAAGAGGGTACATTAAACAATCAATTTGTGCTGTTCTTGTGATTTTTTTTCCCCTCTTCTGGTCTCTTCCCTTTTCTCCCCTCTGTCTTCATTACCTTCATGGCCATTAGTCAGAGCAGCTGAACTCGGGAGGCTGGCCTTTAGGAGAGGGCTGCCAGTTAATGATTAGTAAAAAGCACCTGCCTGCCATTATCTGATGTGTTGAGCATATTCCGGAGCGCTGAAGCCTTTCGAAGGGAAGTTGAAAGATCCAGGTGGGAGTCCAGTGTGCAGGGATGCAGTGGCACGGCTGCCCCGTCGTCACTTACTTCATTTTGCTCGTGACTGAGCTGAGCTGCTCTGTGCTCAGCCCTCCCTTGCTTTTTCAGGAGGGCTACTTGGTATGTGGAGCAGGTGGGCAGAACTGCAGGAGCACAGGGACCTGTGCAAATGTCCCTACCTGCCCTTAGAAAGCTTGGTGTAGGCTGACACTGCAAAGAGCAACCCCCCCATAATGCTGGAATAAATACACTAGGAAGTCCCCATAATGCTGGAATAAATACACTAGGAACAGGCCACCACTGCTTAACAGGTAGCAGTTGCTGGGGCAGACCAAGAGTTCAGGAGGATAAATGTAACCCTCCTTTTGTCCCTGCTTGGTGCCCCAAGCTTCAGGATGGATGTCTCCTGCTTTTCCAAGATTGCAGCTGATCCCTGTCCCGTTTTGCACCTCCTTTCTTCCCATTGCAGAGGCGAGTAACAAGAAGGTGGTGTCCCATGAAGCTGTGCTGGGAGGGAAGCTTGCGGCCAAGACGAGCTTTACTCTGAACCGATCGGGAAGCTTGAGAGCAGAGGATTTGACAGGTAAGACCCTGCTCCCGTGATGCTACAACATGCAGGTGCAGCTGTAGGTATAACCCCGTGGCTAGGGAGAGCTGGATCTCACTGATACACGAAGTGATACGATTTTTCTTGGGGCCAGTGTTATGAGTTCTCATTTAACTGCAGCGTAGTGTTGCAAACTTGCTCTGTAGGATGCTATACTGCCCTGGTTAGTGCCTTTTCCTCCCTCATTTGGGCTGAGAATTCCTTGGAGTAGTCTGTGTAGCTTTGATGTAGCATCAGCTACTTCAGAACCACCTCTTGTGTTTTGGACATTGCTGACTTTTGGACTCTTTTCTTTTGCATGGATTTTACTTTAGCTTTCCTGCCCTAGAGGTGTACTTTATATTACGCCTGTGAGATTAAAGGCAAACTTACTGATATGTCCGTCTGTTCCACGGGGCTCCATTTCACATTTAGGAATGTCATAGTAAGGTCGTATCGCAGCCAAAGGATTGTGCCACAAGCATTATCCATGTTGGCTGGAATCTGTTAGGAGTGTTTGGGTTGCTGAGAGATGCAGGCAAATTGTTGGGGAGATCAGAAGAGACAGGGCTGCTGCAGAGCAGGAAGAATTGACATGGAGAAAGCTTGAAAGAGCCTGTCGAGCTCAGCTAAGCAACATCAAAGGGCACACAGCAATATTGGAGGGGCTTAACGTAAGGGCTGGAGCAGAGATATTGAACAGGGTGTAAGAAGTTATAATTATGCTGTGGAATGAGATGAACTGCCTGAAATCAACAGCAGGAAAAGGCACCTGATAATGAGATTTTTAGCTGGCTGCAGGTGGCCTCAGAGGTATTCTTTGGGCTTCTACGATTCAACAGTTAAAGTGTTGACAAATTTGTTAGAGAAAGGCCTGAAGATGGATCCTTTGGAGGAATTCCACCTCAGCTGGGTTTTCTAGACATGCTGACTTAATGCTGCTGGTTGAAGGCTTTAAAAATAGGCTTGTGCACTGTGACCAGTTACGAAAAACGTTGCCCCAGCAGTTACCTCCCTTGTCAATACTGAACAGAGGCAATAAAGCAAGTTTAGGATGGTGGGAATTCCTCCAGAATAAATGAATGACTTGATATCACTGGCTTGATAAAGCAGAGCGTGGTAGGAGAAACGTTCTCTGCTTCTGCCTCGTGGCTTCAGCGCTGTCTTTGGTGTCTGCAGGAGCCGCCTTGTACCGGCGGCTCAAGGAGTATCTCATGACTGAGGAGCAGCTCAAGGAGAACGGCTACCCAATGCCTCACCCGGAGAAGCCCGGCCGCGCCGTCCTCTTCACCGTGGAGGAGAAGAAAACTCTGGACTGTAAGTTCTTCTGAGTGCTTCATTCCTGTGGCTTTGCTGACCCGCTACAGCTGGGTGCTCCCGTCCCGCTTGTCACCAGTCGTTTCCTATAGAGACGTTACCGGTGTCAGCCTGGAGTCGTCTGCTCCTGTCCTGATGGGTCTCCCGGGGTTGTCACCGGTGTCTCTGCTGGCCGGAGGAGTTTGGCTGTACGAGTCTCCTGCCTCTGCAGGGCAGGTTCCTTCACCCTGCACGTCACGGGAAGGTAGCTTGGACACTCAGTTTGCAGCCAGGGATCTGCAGGTCTGAGAGACCCAGTGAGGTCCAGGACTGCTCCAAAGAGCAGGACCTGGCCGCGCTCTCTGTGCAGTCCTTGACCGCCCGCTTTGAGGGCTGTGTTGCAGAGCTGCTCAGGGCAGATTTTAGGGTTCTCCCTCAGTCACTCTCAAGGTTGTTATGCCAACCTGGACACTAGATGCTGCTGGTGTAGGGAAAATTGAGGGACTTCTCTTCAACTTCGAGTGATGCTCTTCTCTTCTGGGGGGAGTATTTTTTTTAGGGCTCCTGTGCACATGAACTGCTGTTCTGCTGTGGTTCTGCTGTGATATGGGAAGACGTCGGGTTGTGCAGGGCTGCGTTTGGATTGTGCAGTTTTTGGTGTGGTCACTTGATGGCGCTGGGCCAAATAGTTTCCAAAAGGCCTTTTTTTTGTGGCTGGATGAAATAATCCCAAAGGATTTCCTTGTGCCAAATGGTACCTTTACCTGTCTGTCCATTTCTCTTCTTTTTTTTTATTTTTTTGCCTCTCTTTTTTTTCCCCTGAAGCCCTCTAGCAGGAGCTGTACTTCCTAAAAGTCCTCCAGCAGAAGCTACACTTCCTAAATACACTTCCTTTAGCTCCATGGGAGCTAAACTAGGAAGCTAAATACACTTCCTAGAGCAGGCAGTTCTGCAGCAGGGATAAAGCACGTACTTACAGGAGCAAAGGATAGATTTGGAGGTGCCTTGCCAGGCTGCTCGGAGCGTCTCTTTGGAGAGACCTCGCTGAAGTGTGTTAAGTGCTCATCCGTGTTAACACCTTGTGTCTACACTTGTCCTGCGGTTGCTGAAGCAACCCGTACAAAAGCTTCCTTGCACTAACACTGTCAAGTGCTGTATTTTTTAGAGTCACGGAGAGCAGTTTTTTCGGTGCTTGCTTTTGGGCGCGCATCCTTGCAGAGGCTGTACGAGGTCTGCTTGGTCCATATTTAAAGACTAGAGCTCGTGGCTCAAGTGCTGGCCACAACCAGGGGGGATAAATCACCTAAGTCACCTCATCTTCACGCTCAAGTACTTGGTAAAGGTCCATGGTGGGACATTTAGCTGAAAGAAGGCAGGTTCCCACGTGCGCAGGAGGAAGCAGCATGGGCAGGACAGAGTTCCCGGTTCCATTTTCAGGACTTTAGCACTAAGGGACGTGCCTGGTAAGAGCAGAGTTTCCAGAGGGAAAGGGGAGAAGCCCACAGCTGCCCCTTCAGAGAGCTGTGGGTCCGTAAGTATTCCTGGTTTAGGGAGCATTTCTAAGCATTAAGCATTTCTACAAGGGAATCCTTGCAGAAAAGCTGTGCTCAGGACGAACTCGGAAGTGATAAGGCATGAGTCCCCTGCAAACGAGGCCTTGCTAGCTTTTTGTGGCCAAAGAATTACGTGTTTATCCTGACTTTTTTAATAACTGTGTTGAGTGCAACGTAACTTGCTGCAAAGGGAGAAATATTGCAGAGAATTTACATGTAAACTGTGCTGAAGCTGATGTTGCACAACAAAGAAGCACTGGAGAGCCACAGGTTTGCTTCCAAAAAGTGGTTCAGGGCACAAAATCTCTTTTCGAATGAATTGCTGAATCTGTAGGATTTGAAACAACCTTTGGAATCCGTTCTAAAAGCAAAAGTTTTACTTGTGAATATCACCAGCGTTTTGAGCAAGAGTGATTTGCTCATTGTGTTTTTGGCCAAATTTAGCAGGGGCAGGGGTTTCCAGTGACCTGATTCTTCTTCTCCTCTTTGAAAGCCTCCTGCAGGATTTGTTGCCGCTGTGGCACGGAGTACATGGTCTCAGCCTCCGGGAGCTGCATCCGCAAGGAGGAGTGCGTCCATCACTGGGGAAGGCTACGCAAGCAGAGGGGTAGGTTCCTTCCAAAAGGAGTTGCTCAGTCACACACTGGCTGTTTTCCAGGTAGTTTTGGCTCTGAACACCAAGGCTACCTGTCCTTTGAGTTACCCTTTTGTGGCTCTTGGGGCCTGTCCAACTCGTGTTGTGACAGTTCCCAGTTGTGTCACTGGGTGACCCAGCTCCTCATGACCTAGCCCTGCAAAAAGGGCTGCACCTAAAATGTGAACACGGAGCTAGAGCAAATGCTGTTGATCTTCCAGTTTAAAAGCAAGGGAAGGTAAAACAAGCTCCCTGTCCATTTCTGCAGCCAACTAAAGAGAAGTCTTGTTAGGAGCCTGGCGTGCAAGCACTAGGCTGCTGCCCGAGAGAGTTGGTCGAATTCATTTGCAGCAAGCCTCAGCTTGAACTTTGCTGGAGCTTCCCAGCAAAGCATCTGAATGTGCTGTGATGAGTAGATCAGTCACACTGCTCACCCACACCGTGGCTAGGGGCTAAAGGGGCTAATTCCTGGAGTTTCTGTCTGGCTGAGTTGGAGAGCATTCAACATGATGGCCCTGTGTGAATCCATCATCATTTGTCCCCTTTGACACATTGCTGCTGCAGTGCTCGTCCAGGACACGTGTGCGCTTGTGAGCTGGAGTTTAGGTCTCCTGTTGACAGGGCTCCTCTCCTGACTCTGGTCTCTTGCTCTTTCAGTGCCGGGTGGATGGGAAACTCATTACAGCTGCTGCTCAGGAGCTGTGGGTTCACCAGGCTGCCAGGTGGCTAAAGTAAGTACTTGGGCAACACCTTTTTTATTCGCAGTGACATTTGTCCTCTGTTGCATTGCTGATGGCTCTGTGACCATTGTTTACATGTTTAAAAGAGTGGTGGCTCCCCTTGAGGGAAAGACTAATATGTCTTAAGCGTAGTCAGCTATGCAAAGGTAGGAAAATCCAGTGTGTGGCAGGAAGGAGGAGCCTCACCTGTCTGGGGCCAGATCTTTTCATTTGTTCTGAGCGGTTAAGCTGCCCAGCAAAAGCTCAGGTGGAGGCTACTTTGGGAGAAAAAGTGAGAAATTGGGGGTTTATTTTTAAAGAGCAGGCTTAGGGGTTTGAGTCCAGTGCAGCAGTACAATTCTTCCCATCTTTTCCTTTCCCGAATAGCTGTGCTAAAGTAGCTTTCTGCTGTGCAGTGAATGCTTTCTTGCGTGCCCTTCATGTGAAGGAGCCGGCTGCAGTCCATAAACATTGCTTTTCCTGGGTGGGAAAAGGATCCCAGGACTAGAAAGCATCATGAAAAACCTGCTTGGAAATTGAGTTCTGGCCCTTTGATTGAGCAGACCGTGCTGGTACCTTTGCACAGGTGTTTTTCTTTTTTCCTATAGGCAACTAAGAATTGGATTCCTGGCCTGGCATCATTGATGCTGTCTCAGACCATTGACTGAAGGGAACGACCTGTGTTTTGCTTCTCCCAGGTCTTTGGTCCTAGTCACTTGTTTCAGCGACACTTTTGTGTTCAGCAGGTTCTGCACAGGGGAGAGGAACCTGCTGCAGAGCCAGGGAATCGAGGAATCCTGTCCAGTGGAGCTGGCTCCGGAGCGAGGCCGTGGTGCCTTCATGTCCCACTCTCTGGAAGCCCTAGGGCAGTGCGGGACCAGCAACCTGACCGGGGGTTCAGGAGATGCGTGTCCTCCTTGTCCTGGTCAGGTGCTAGAGCTAGGATGTGATTTCTGCAGCAAAAATTAAAGTTTGCCAAATAGGAAGGACGGCCAAACTGATCTGCTGAGTCTGGAGCACAGATGGGGCTCAGGCTGCTGCATCTCTATTACTTTTTCATTTGGAATTAGAATGTCTTTTTAGTCAGTGTTCTGAAAAAAAAACATCAAGCTGGGAAGTCAGAAATTGATGGGGCTATAAAAACATGACTTCTCTGCATGCTTTTGCAGGGCTGTTGTAGACCATAAAACCCCACGGCCTTTTAAGAAATAAACAATCTCTCTAATAACCTCTGACTTGATGAAGCTGCCAGTGCTCCGGGGCTTGGGCCGTTCCCATCTGCCTCCTCCTTGCTGTTGTGCTGCTATGGGTCACTCCACCCTGGTTTTCTTTGGTTTTCTTGTCCAAATGAGTGAGTCTTGCAGCATCCTGTGATGGGGGAGTTAAGATTGGAATATCCCGTGCCCTCAGGATGAGAATTTGAGAACTGGGAAGTTCGGGCTAGCAGAGGAGCGCAGTATTTTTCAGCTTTGGAGGAGGACACTGAAAACACCATAGAATCATAGAATCACAGAATGCTTAAGGTTGGAAGGGACCTCTAGAGGTCACCTAGTCCAACCCCCTGCACACGCAGGGTCACCTAGAGCACGTGGCACAGGGCTGCGTCCAAGAGGGTTTGGAAGATCTCCAGAGAAGGAGACTCACAACCTCTCTGGGCAGCCTGTTCCAGGGCTCTGTCACCCTCACTGGGAAGAAATTTTTCCTTAAGGTCCTGTGGAACTTTGGGTGTTTCAGTTTGTGGCCGTTTCCTCTAGTCCTATCAGTGGCCACCACTGAAAAGAGGCCAGCACCATCCTCCTCACTGCCTCCCTTGAGGTACTTCTAGACACTGCTCAGGTCCCCTCTCAGCCTTCTCTTCTCCAGCTGAACAGGCCCAGCTCCCTCAGCCTCTCCTCATAGGGCAGATGTTCCAGGCCCCTGATCGTCCTCGTAGCCCTGCGCTGGCCTCTCTCCAGCAGCTGATATACCAAATATGCATAATCATGACACCCTCATGTGACTGGTTCAGTGCTTGGTTAGAGGAGCGTTTCTGAGTCCTTCCCCTGTGTTTTCCTTGCAGCCCCTTCCCGGCCAGCGCTTTGGGTTACGCTGCAGTTAGCGGGCGCGGCGGGAGGTGGCAGAACGGAGCCGTGCACAAACCCACAGCCACCCCGGAGCTGCTGGTGGGGTGGGGACGCCTCGGGCTCGCGCCGCTCTGTGGAGCAGGGGCAGCGTTTCTGCCCCCCTCAGCAAGAATTGGTGGGCTGCAGAGCGTCAGCTTTTGGCCTATTATATTGCGTTGCACAGCGAGAGAAGGAATCGAGCTGAAGGGGAGAGGAACGTTTGCTCTCTGTTGGCTTGGGCACCTGCTCTGTTTGTTTGGCAAAACCATCAGCCCTGGTGAGGCCACATCTGGAGTATTGTGTCCAGTTCTGGGCCCCACAGGACAAGAGGGATGTGGAGCTGCTGGAGAGAGTCCAGCGCAGGGCTATGAGGATGATCAGGGGCCTGGAACATCTGCCCTATGAGGAGAGGCTGAGGGAGCTGGGCCTGTTCAGCTGGAGAAGAGAAGGCTGAGAGGGGACCTGAGCAGTGTCTAGAAGTACCTCAAGGGAGGCAGTGAGGAGGGTGGTGCTGGCCTCTCTTCACTGGTGGCCACTGACAGAACTAGAGGAAACGGCCACAAACTGAAACACCCAAAGTTCCACAGGAACTTAAGGAAAAAATCCTTACCAGTGAGGGTGCCAGAGCACTGGAACAGGCTGCCCAGAGAGGTTGTGGAGTCTCCTTCTCTGGAGATCTTCAAACCCGCTTGGACGCAGCCCTGTGCCACATGCTCTAGGTGACCCTGCGTGTGCAGGTGGGTTGGACTAGATGATCTCTAGAGGTCCCTTCCAGCCTTAGGTGTTCTATGATTCTGTGATTCTGTGATCAGATTCAGGGCCTTGGGGGCAAAATTGTCTAATGTGGCACTTGTCTAATGTGTTGAGCACCGCTGGCCTCGGGCGCAGGGGGCAGTCGGGCTCCCTGTTTGCCCAGCTGTCCAGTTAGCTTCACGTGATGCAGCTCTCTGCCTGCCCTGCGCTAATAACCTGCTTGGGAAAACGTGCCAATCCCAGCCTTGGTTGTCCTCCCACCTTCAGGCTCCAGCTCACAGGTACTTCTGTGCCTCATCCCTCCAAGCCTCCCAGTCCTGAGGAGATGCCAAGTGCAATGTGGTTCCTTGTAGGTGAGATCCGTGGGGACCATCAGCACGGTGGCTGTGCACAGAGGCTGGAGGGACTGTGGGCAGTTAATTCTCGAGGATAGAAAAGATTTGAAACACTGGGAAATAAGGAAGAGATGGTGAAGCCTGGGTGTGGTGCAGCAGGTTTAATTTCACCTAAAACCCTGTTAATGGACAGGTGGGGGTGTTTGCAAATCTAAGGGTGTTTGTAAAAGGGGTGTTTGCAGCTCTATTGCTCTCTACTGTGTTTTCCTCCGCCCTCGCTGGGGCGACCAGAGGGTAATGGGATAAGTGCAATGATCCAGCTTAAGCCTCCCTGTGCCAAGAGAGTTTCCAGGCCGAGCAAGCAGCAGCGGTGCCGATGCCGGGTGGGATCCGCAGCGGAGCGGAGAGCGCGGAGCAGCGCGTGCTGCAGCGGCGGCTCTCGTCTCGCACTGGCTTAAGCCACTCTCCAAAGCACTGCCCGAGTTCCCCGCTGGCTCGGGGAGCTCTGTGGGTCTGAGTTTTGTTGACCCTGGAGCTTTAGCAGAGGATAAGGAGAAGGGGTTGGAAATTGTCTCCATTTATTGCCTCCAGCGCTCGAAGGCAGTGGCTCTAGTTTGTCTGAGAGCTGTCTGGTTGTGGGATGGAGCAGCTAGAGTTTGCAGTGTCTGTGTGTCCGTGTTTTCCTGGGCCTCCTTACACTAGACTTACTCTTGCTGTCTCCGGGTTATGCTACACGTGATGCTGACTGTGCTCGAGCACGGAGGCCGAAGATCAGCTTCCTGCCCCGAGATGCCCTGTCCACAATTTAAACCGTGACCCAGCAGCTGGAGTAAATCCCCGCGAGACCTCAGCACGAGCCTTCCCAGGGAGGCTCTGCTCGGAGCTGAAGGTCGAAAGTTGTTTGAGATCCCCAGGCTCCTTGTCCCCAGGTGTCAGATGTGTTGCTGCTACGGGAGCTGTCAGTGCAAAGCCACTAGCTCTGACCTGTCCTTGGACCTGGGGTCGCTTGTGGCTATTTTTGCCATTGTGGTGAACCTCTCAGACTCATTGCTGAGTGAACCCCATTCCTCATTTAAAAAAAAAATAGGTCTTTGAGTTGGGGGTTTTGCTGAAATGGCAATTGAGGGATTCTTGTTCCTGCTGCCAATGAACGTGCCTTTTTCCCGTGCAGCAACATGTGCACGATGGGCGGAAGGAGAGCCTGGATGGCTTCGTGAAGACTTTTGAGAAGCTGCCTACGACTGATGGTTATCCTGGGATCTACGCGTTAGACTGTGAAATGGTAAGTCCTGATAACAGAAGCAGTGCCCAGGCAAAACAGGGCTTAGAGGAAGGCTGAAGGGAAATTCTGTCTCCTTACAGTCTTCCTCCAAAGGTAGGAAACTTGCAGAGGGGGGAAGCATTGAGAAGAGCGTCTCCAGCAGGTCGAGGGAGGTGATCCTGCCCCTCTACTCAGCCCTGGTGAGGCCACATCTGGAGTATTGTGTTCAGTTCTGGGCCCCACAGGACAAGAGGGATGTGGAGCTGCTGGAGAGAGTCCAGCGCAGGGCTACGAGGATGATGAGGGGCCTGGAACATCTGCCCTATGAGGAGAGGCTGAGGGAGCTGGGCCTGTTCAGCTGGAGAAGAGAAGGCTGAGAGGGGACCTGAGCAGTGTCTAGAAGTACCTAGAGGGAGGCCGTGAGGAGGATGGTGCTGGCCTCTCTTCACTGGTGGCCACCAACAGAACTAGAGGAAATGGCCACAAACTGAAACACCAAAAGTTCCACAGGAACTTAAGGAAAAATTTCTTACCAGTGAGGGTGCCAGAGCACTGGAACAGACTGCCCAGAGAGGTTGTGGAGTCTCCTTCTCTGGAGATCTTCCAAACCCGCTTGGACGCAGCCCTGTGCCACGTGCTCTAGGTGACCCTGCGTGTGCAGGGGATTGGACTAGATGATCTCTAGAGGTCCGTTCCAACCTTCAGCATTCTATGATTCTGTGAAAAACTGTTACGGCCTGAAGGGGAGCTTGTTCCTTGCCCGTGGCCCCGGGGAATGGTGCAGGCTGGTCTGCCTGCACGGGAACCAGTGCTCAGAGTGGGGCTGGCCAGCCCTGAGCACTGTGTGTGTCTGTGTGTCCCCGTGATACTCCACGCTCTAAAGAGGTTCTGTTAACTTTAAACCTTATTAGCTAGTTTAGCAGCACGTGCCTCCTTTGGGAATCACATGAGCCCTTGGAAACGGCAGCCAAGTGGCCGGTATTGAGCAGTATCTGTCAGCTGGTCCTGCTGTGTGCCGGGAGCGGGGCCGCTGCGGTGGGCGCCGGGCTGGACGCTGCGTTGTGCTCGACACGTGCTCCTCTCCACGCCTGCCTTCTTGCTTGCAGTGTTACACTAAGCAAGGCCTGGAGCTGACAAGAGTGACCGTCATCAACTCCGACCTCAAAGTGGTCTACGACACTTTCGTCAAGCCGGACACCAAGGTGGTGGACTATAACACCAGGTGAGGACGGCTCTCCGTGGCTCACGTGTTTTCTGCTCAGAATGAGGAAACTGGGGAATCTGCTGGGGGACCCTTACAGAGCCCCAGGGTCTGTTAGCACTTCCCAACGGCTGGAATTTACGGGGGCACCTCTGATAACAGCAGAGCTCTGATAAGAGCACACCCAGAGACGTTCCCTTAGTGAAGGAGCCCCCCTTGCTGCTCTCACACTGCAGGTTCTCCGGGGTGACAGAGGAGGACCTGGAGAACACGAGCATCACCCTGCGGGACGTCCAGGCCGTCCTCCTGAACATGTTCAGCGCAGACACCATACTGATAGGGCACAGCTTGGAAAGCGACTTATTTGCACTAAAGGTAAACTCACCTGTCTCGCATTCACACTTTCCTCTGGTTCTTCCTTGTCCTGGTGCCTGTTACGTGCCGCCTTTTAACTTGGAAAATGCCTGATTTCCAAGAGCTAGGAAGGCAGGACGGGTCCGTCTCCTGGAGCAGCGGGAGCGGTCGGAACGCTGTCCTTGTGCTCGCAGTGATGGCTGCTGTCCGGGGGGCAGAGCTCTGCAGGGGGGTCTGTGGAGGAGGAGCAGTGGGGGCCAGTTGTACGGCCTGAGCTCCAAGGACTTGCCTGTAGAGTCCCTAATTCCCGATGTGGCCGTTGGTGTTGGCCCCCTTTGGCTGTGTTCGCAGACAGCAGGTCAGGGCCCCAACAAAGTGGGCCCAAGGGTCTCCTCTGCCATCAGGGTGTCCGGGGAACCTCTTTTAGAAATGGGACAAAGCCCTTTTGCTCTGCCAGAGGAGATAATTATCTCTTGCTTCTAGTTTTAAAACACCTGACTTCTCCAAGTGAGTTTTTCTGCCTTGCTCGCTGTGATCTGTGGTGTTGCTCTGATCAAGGCAGTTCGACCTTTCATCTCCCTTTCATTTTCTGGCCTGGACCTCGCTGCTGTGGTCTGAGCATCCCCCGGCCGCCCCTGCTCCCCGCGCGGGCGGTCCCTGCGCTCCCGGCGCGGTGTCGGGGCCATGGACAGGCGTGGAGCGGGAAACCGCATCCCGGTGCCAACCTTCCTCCAGCCGCTCCTCATCGGGAGCCGCGGCTGCCAACGCCGCTCTGGAAGCAGCAGGTTTTAATGGCTGCAAAGCGCTTTACCCCTCCGTGGCACCCTTTATCCCAGCGTCTCCGAGAGTTCATCATCATCATAAAAAAATTATTCAGGGTCTAATCAGCGCGGGATGACTGCGTTGGTCTCTCTGGGGCTGGGAGGGCAGTTTGGGCTTCAGTTAAGGCCGTATAATCCCAATTCCTCCATCTACATAAGTAATTGTCATTGTGCCTGGGTGGGTGCCAAAGTTGACTGCAGTCGAGGAGAGATGATCTGTAATGTTGGCAGTTTCACCCTGCGAAGAGCGTAGCAGGTTTTCTGCTAAACCGCAGCTGTTCTTGAGCACTTACGGATCCGGGCTATGAGATTCCTAATGCCGAGTTGGGAACGGTCACACAGCGGCAGGACCCCGACGATCCCCTCTCCTCATCCGCCTCGATGTCGTCATCATGAGGAGAGGGGATCGTCGGGGTCCTGTCGCTGTGTGTTGAGACCCCCAGAGCAGCCCTTTGCTCCGGGGTGCAGACACCACACTGTGGATTTGCCTCCATCCTGCTGTTCTTGGCCAACAGAGGATTACTCAAGAGTAAGAAACCAGGGCTAAGGATAAAACACCTCAGGACCCCTTAGTGTGGGACAGGTGACATGGTGGCCTGTTCAGCATCCCCAGCACAGTGACACCTCACAGCTAGAGGAGCACAAACCTCCTACCTTGTGCCCAGGCACCTGGACCTGAGCATGGCCAGGGCTTCCCTCCCGCCCACCTGAGAATTCCTGATGTCCGGAAGTGCGAGCTCTGCTTGACCCATTTCATCCCTTGCTTGCTCAGCCAGTGCTGCTTTGCAAACTTCCTGTTGACTCCCGTTGGTGACAGACTCTGCCTGGAATTTTGGGGCTTGTTTGGCACCTCGGAGCTTAGACCTTTTCCGTGCAAGAAGCAAAAATCTCCTCCCACAACAGTGTGACAGCTCATCCAGTTTTAATTCGTACACGCTTCCCACTTAAATCCACATCCCAAGAAGCTGCTGCGAGCGAGTATCAGGTTTCGTGTGGTCCTTCCCGCCGTGCTGGGTGGGCGCCCTCCGTTTGCCACCTTCTCCAGGCTGGGAAGGGCCAGTCCGTCCTGCTGTTGGGGCTGCAGGAGCTGAAGGGAGGGCTCGGAGGCGCCGCAGGGCGCTGGGACGTGGTGCCGCGTCCGGGGCCGGTTGGGCTGCGCCGGGTCGGAGGCCGAGCGGGTCGGTGCTCGTGCGGGGCCGCTCCAAGGAGCGGCTCCTCTGCGGGAGGCGGGAAACGAGGCTGTCCCTTTGCTCCCTGCAGCTCATCCACGGCACCGTGGTGGACACGGCCATCGTCTTCCCGCACCGCCTGGGGCTGCCCTACAAGCGGGCCCTGCGGACGCTCATGGCAGACTACCTCAAACGCATCATCCAGGACAACGGTGAGTCCGGCCCGCCCGCGCGGCCTCCTCTGAGCTGCCGCCTCCCTGTCCCCCCAGGCCCCCTTCCTCCCGGGCTTTATTTTGCACCGTAGCTGTGAGCAGGGCAGCACACGAAGGCTTTGCCACTGCCCTGTTTAATTTCAGGCCTCTGCAGAAGGTCTGCAGCGCTTCCACCTTCCCTGTCTGTGCCAGGTGGGGAGCAGGGACATGGAACGGGTGTGGGAAGGCCAGGGACAGCTCTGCCAAGGCCGTGCCCTGCCCTCCTTTCTCTCTATGGCAAAGTGGGATTGGCATTTCCGCTGGGAGCACGGCACTCCGCCGAGGAAGCTGGGGCCTTTCCAGCCAGCTCCTCCCCAGCCCCGGGCCACTGCAGGAGCATCTCATTCCCCTTTTCAACAAGCCCAGCAAAAATCCGCGCAGGGGCTGCTCTGCTGTCCTAAATGCCCCCCTGGGGTGTCCCAGGGTTGCGCCCACGCTCACAGCAGCGCAGGGGGAGCGGGCAGCGGGGCCGGGGCGCCAGGCAGGACGTTTGGGGAAGCCTCCGGCTGCCCCTCTGCGCAGGGGCAGGCGCCCGGGGCTGGGGGCTGACGCGGCCCTTCTCCTCCTGTCCCCAGTGGAAGGGCACGACTCTAGCGAGGACGCCAGAGCCTGCATGGAGCTCATGGTCTGGAAGATCAAAGAAGACGCTAAGGTGAAACGGTGACCGGCGCTCTCCTCTCCCGTTCCTCCTCCGCCTCTTTGAAGCAGTGCAATAAACGCTCCGGGTCGCCCCGTCCGCGCGCGCAGCAGCCTGTGCCCGCGCTCCGCGGGCTCCCCGGGCTCTGTTGCCCCTGCGGCCCCGGCTCCTGCCTCCACGTAGTGGCTCTCAGGTGACTTTGATGCCACCCGCAGAGCGCCGCCCTTGGCAAGGCCCTTTGGGTAGCGCCACCAGAGAGAAACTCCTTGGTTCCTAGGAGAAGCTTTTAGAGGTAGGTTGGATACATACAGAAGGATCTTGCTGGTTCAGTTAAAAGCAGAACTTTTTTTTCTTTCTTTTCCCCAAAATGTAACTTCAGCCGCCTCCGCGTTCCCAAGCCAGGCCGCTTCCCTCGGAGTTTGGAGAAGGGGGAGACAGAAGCGAGCGGGGCAGTAGGCGGTGAAGCGCGTGGGGCCTGAACGGCAAGTGAGGGGTGGCGAGAGTGGAGGAGCAGGCTGTCCCCAGAGCCCCCCGAGCGGCCCCACGGCGGAGGGAAGAGCCAGAGGTGGGAGAGGAAGGGGGAGAGGGGCCGGCTGTGCCGGGGCGTCGGGGAGCAGCCGGCCTGGAACGCGCTGGGGCTGGGCCGGTGCCGTTGCTGTGACCCGGGGGAGCCCTGGTGAGCGCTGCACCCCGGCCGAGAGGGAAGCCACAAATGTCACCTTGCGCAGGCCTCGGGGAGCCCCGTGGCAGTGACACAGGGGACAAGGCGCCTGGGACGGATCAGGCTCCCGGTGCCAAGGGAGGAACTCGCAGCCTTCCGGGGCGGGAGCCCTGGCTGGGTGGAGGGTGCCTGAGTCAGATACTGTGATTGCAGGGGATGGCGACTCCCCTGCACTGTCCTCCCCGTGCTGCCGAGCTCCCAGCGCGTCCCCAGCGAGCCCTTACGTAGGGATCAAACCTCGGGAGCGACCTGGTGGCGCCTGAGGGTGCCCCAGCGGTACCTGCAAGCGTGCAGGGCCACCCCCAATCCGGCCCTGACAGCAGGGACTTGGTGCAGGGAAGATCCAAAGCAATAGGTGAAAATGTTCTTTTTAAACCAGTTTTCATGTTGATGTTTCAAGAGAAAAGGTGGCAGTCGGGTGTTGTCTGTCCGGCTCCCTGGGCCAAAGCAGCTGTCAAAAGTTTCTGTGTCCCCCTCGGGGCTGCGACGGCTCCGAAGGCCCCTCTGCGCCCGCGGGTCCCTGGGCAGCCCCGGTGCTCGGAGGGGACGGCAGGGCTGGGGGGTGGCCCTTGATGCAGCCGTTCCCTGTGGAGGAGCAGGTAGCGCCCGGGCCGGGTCGCAGCTGGTGCTGGAGCAGACGCCGCCTCCGCCTGCGCTGCGGGGAAGCCGCTGCGTTGGGGTCCCCCACGTCCCCCGCGCTGGCCCTGGGCGCCCGGGTGGCCCCGCGGCGTCCCCGTCCCGCGACGCTGCCCCTCGGCCGGGCCGTGGCGCAGGGGGAGGCTCCGGCCGTCCATCCCGCATGGGGGGTTCTGTCCCCGCGTGGCTTCTCCCGCAGCAGCCGCTGCGCTCGGCCCGGCCTGTCCCCTCCGCGTGTGACGATGCTGCTGTGCGCGAGGCTCTCCCGTCCCCGCTCTTCCCACAGCTCCGTTGGGTGTTTTGGAGCCTCCGGGATCCCCGGTGCTGGATGCAACATCCCGGCTCTCCCCGCACCGGCAGCGCGTGAGGGTGGCGGGGCCGCCCCTTCCCGAGTGGCCCTTGGGGACAATGGGGTGCTCGCTGCCCGTCCCCATGTCCCAGAGCCACCGCCGCCCTGTCCGAGCCTGCGGCGTGGGGAGGGCCCCTGGCACCAGGGCCGGGGTGGCAGCCGGCGGCGCTGGGAAACCAGGGGTTTAAAGTCGACAAGAGGTTTTTGGGTTGTATATAAATATTGTAACCTGTAACTTCTGTTTTTTTTTTTTTTGTAATTGTTTTTAATAAAAGGGTGTTGACTAGACGCACTCGCCCGAGTCTGGCTCTGCTTTGCTTCCGTCGGGTCGGGGGGGACCCACAGCCTCTGTCCCCTCGGGATGCTCCGCATTACCCTCACGGGAGCCGGGCAAAAACCCGCGTGCCCCGGGAGAGCCCCCATCAATCCCGCAAATGGGACAGTAATTAAAGGGCCCGACGAAGGTGCTGACTCGGCACCGAGGAAGAGGTGAAGGTAAAAAGTTCAAATAAAAAAGAATTGGCCGTTAGGTGAGCTCAGCGGCGATGCGCTTTGTTCAACGTGCCCACTGGGGCTTGGCGGCGGCAGCGCTCGCTTGGGCTGCTCTGATCGTCGCGGGTTCTGGCACCTTTATGGATGCTGGTCGGGTGGCCAGGCCGCGCGCTGGTCTGCACCTCTCCCGAGCGGGATAAAACCTCCCGGCGCAATCCAGGCCGAGCACCCGTAGTACATCCTGCGTGGGGTGGCTGCGGCTGAGACCTTGCAGCTCATTGCATGCGGGTCTGTGGAGAACTGGGCTCCTTGAGCCGCTCTACGAAGTTTTGGAGAATGTTTAGTCCGGCGGGAGCGGGGACGTGGTATCGACCCTGGGCTCCAAAGCACTTCCCGTGGTGCCCGTGTGGCCCGTTCTGCTGCGACCCGTGGGGACAGGGGCCGCGCAGTGTCCCTGGCACCGCAGACACCAGGAGGGTCCCCGCAGGCTCAGAGCCGAGGCCTGGGGTGGGACGATGCATCGAGCGGAGCCGCCCGGGACGGAGGTTCTGGTGCTGCAGGAGGGTTCAGCGCTCAGGGCCACCCACCACCCTGCCCGTCCCGCAGAGGCCCTGGCCTCATTAGTCCCGTTTTCCCCTGACAAACGGGGCTTTGTAGGTGCTCGGTGGTTTGGAACGGGGCACCTGGAACCGTTCGTTCTGCTTGGCCGCCCGGCCAGCAAAGAGGCGATGCCGCCCTGCGCGCGGGGACCGGGACCCCCCGGGACGTTGCGGGGTTTGTGCCCGCGGGGCTGCTCTGGCCAATGGCTGTGCCCAGGGAGGGGGGCCTCCTGCCCGTGGGGACACGGTGCTGCTCCGTGGCATCCCCTGCCCGGCTCCACTTGGAGCATCGGCCTCGTCGCACGCCTGGATTTGCGCCACGGGGAGGGCGGGGGGATCAGCTAATTGCAGGCAATGATTGATCGGGAAAAATATCACCTCTGTTGGCCTGTGGTTGCCAGGGTGACCTGGGCGCTGTTGCTCCTGTGCCCGCACTGGCCCCATGTCACCCGGCCTCGGGGGCCCGGGGCCGGCGAGGCCGCACAGCCCGGGCCAGCCCTTTCCGTGCTCCGGAGGCCGCGGGAAGAGGCTGTGGGAGCGGGGCCAGGATGGGGCGGGTTGTGGGCCCTGCTGGTGCTCCGGGCAGGGATGGCGGTGGCGGGCGCAGGCGGGCGGCTGCGCGGGGGGACGTGGATGGGGGTGTTCGGGCTTTAGGCGGGGGGAATTTCCCCTTTTCAACATGATCCTGTGGGTGGAGGCGCCCTGGTCCAGACCCCACTCCCACATCCACCCATCCCAATGAGGATCCCACGGGATGCAGGGGCCGGCGTCCTGCCAAGTCCTACGCCAGGTGTTTACCCGTCCCATGCAGGGGTGACGGTAACACGGAGCGCCGGAAAAGGCAGCGGAGCAGCGTGAGTCACCGCGGCGGCAGCGCTGGGGCCAGGAGCGACCGGAGCCGAGAGGAGCCGAGCGCCTGGTCCCGCGGCGCCTTCACCCGGGGCCTGTTGCTAATTGCAGCGAGCAATTAGTGTCACAACAAGGAACTCGGGACCGCGCAGCCCGGCCAGCTGGAGGACGGCGTCTCCTATAGCGCGGTGGGGAGCTGGGGTGATGGGAGGGCACCCGTTAAACAGCACCCCCAGGCATCTGTGTGACGAGTTTGCACCGTGCTCAGCGGGGCCCGGAGGCAGGGAGGGCGACTCCGAACCCGCTCGCTGCCCAGGATGGGAGGCAGGAGCCTCGGGCAGGTCCCGGAGGGCCGGGGCGGGACGTGTGATGTGGCTGTCCCCATGTCCCCACGGTGCCATCGGTGCCGCGGCAGGGATGGGGACGCAGGGAGGAGCGCGGCTTCTTCCCGCCCTCGCTCCCTCCTGTGCTTAAAAGCAGCGGGTGCCCTCCTTGCCTTCCTCCCTCCTCCTCCTCCTCCAGCTCATCCTTTGGGACACCCTGGGGACGCCCCGGGCCCGGCTGGACCGGTCCACACGCGAGCGCCGGGTAAGGAGGCGCCTGGTGGCCAGCGAGCGGCTCCCCGGGCTCCCCGGCCCTGGTTGCCATCAGGCTAACGAGACCCACGGGAGGCGGGGGCCGGAGCAGCCACCCCCATCCTGCACCCGGAGCGTTTCCGCTCCGCTCCGGTGCAGGGACCGGGGCAGAGCCGCTTTCCTGGGCGGAGCTGGGTCAGAGCAGCAGCTCGGGAGGAACCAGGTGGGAAGGGAGCGAGCGAGCGGGCAGCGCGCGGCGACAGGCGGGGACAAGGGACCCGGCTCTGCTGAGGTGTAGAGGTGCCCCCGAGGGAGGCGGAGGAGGCAGTGCCGAGTGCTCCCGGCCTTGGCTACGGCTCCTGGGGCGGCTCCTCGCTCCCGATCCGGCAGCTCCGGCCGTGCCGGGATGGGGATGGTCATGCCAGGCTCATCCCTGTGTGGGAGGCTGCAATTCCGTGCCCGGGAGAGCTGCCCGCCACCATCCACGTGCGGATTGTAGAGAGCCGACTGGTTCAGGAAGTTTGGGATCCGGCTTCAGCTTCCTGGGAATGAGGGGCTCCAGCATGGTATGGAACATGCCCTCCTGAGCTGGCACTGTAGGTGCTCAGGGCTGGGGATGGAGAGAAACGGGGTCATCTACGCTCTGACGTGTCCCCCACTGACCTGGGAGGACATTTTGGGGGGAGGGAACCATGTTTTCCCACATTGCCAAGCACCCTTGTCCTGCTCTCACTAAGCGGCAGCATTCCTGATCCATTGGGAAGCAGGGGAACGGGATGGTCCCTTCTGTGCTGGATGGACCTGCTGGTTCATCCCAGGCGTCCTAGCTAGAGAGACAACGGAAAAATGGGATGAGAGCTGGGACAACACCACGCAGTTACTGCGGATGGAGGTGGGAGGATCTGCAGGAGATCAGGGAGGGACCGGGATCGGCTGCTCCAGGCTCAGCACCGCTGGCACGGGAAGCAAAAATGAGGGCAGATGATGGTGAAGAGGCACCAGTCACCCTAGGCTGTGGTCTCCAGAGGGCTTCTGGAGCCGGTCCTTCTTTTCCCATGGGAAACCCGCAGAGCCGGGATGCTGCGGGGAGGGCACGAGCTGGCCTGGGGCTCGGCGGTGCCGGGCGCCTTCCGCTGGCCTGGGGCTGGCAGGGCCCCCTTTGGGCCCGTGTACCCAAAGCCTAAGTTTTGTTTTTAATTATCCCGGCGATGAGTGAGGTTTGCAGGGAGCTTTCATGGAGCCCGGCTGGCTGCATGCACCTCCCTCCTGGTAGATCCCTCCAGTGCTCCGAGATGGTCATTTGACTTCAGGCCTAATCCCGGGCACAAAGTGCCCCCTCCAAGGGGACCCACAGGCCAAAACAAAGTCTCCCCATGACCTTCAGTGAGAGTTAGCCCCTTGGATTAACACAATCTCCATTTTTGCTTGTTTGGAAACAGTAAGACCAAGCAAACCCCACGGTGCACATCTCTGCTGGCCTCAGCTTTAATATTAATGTCCTGAAGCAAGGAGCAAAGTTGGAAGATGCGTAAGAAACGGACCAGGGCCCTGAGTGCACTAATTTGCCTTAATGGCCCTGATCAGCCTCACCTGGAGCCTCTACCCACACCCTGTCCCATGGGCCCAGTAGGTTTATTTAAGCTCAGTCCCTGCACATGATGGTCTAGCTTGTCTTCAGCTTGGTCATGGCTGTGGGTGCTGTGGATCTTGCCTCTGAGCTGTGGGTTGGCTTTGTGGCTTGACCTTGCACCTGCCTCGTCACTAGGGTCTTGGTGACTGTCTGTGGACTCCTAGGTCCCTCATATCAAAGTCACATTGAAAGGCAAGGAGCGATAGTAGACACTTCAGGGAAAGAATAGAAAAAGGAAGCGATCAAAGGACTGAGATAAAAAATGGCAGGAACAGACTTCTATGTGGGGTTATTTATTAATAAGGTAATTAATATGTTATACTTTACTGAGTCCTTTCATGCCAGGATCACAAAGCGCTTCATGAACATTAATTAATCTTCTCAATTCCATGTAACATGCTCTAGGTGACCCTGCGTGTGCAGGAAGGTTGGACTAGATGATCTCCAAAGGTCCCTTCCAACCTTAATGATTCTATGGTTCTCTAACATGCCTGCAGGGAAGGCCACTGAGCTTCTGAGCATAAGGGAAATCTTGTCGTTGACAGGGGTATTGCTCTCTGGGCATGATGGAGGCTTGGGTGTGATGGCAGGAAGGGGAGATTTCTCCTTCTTGGTGACGTCAGATGATTTCCTGTAACTTCTGGAGAGAGAGAAAAAGGTCTTTGGGTTGTTCTGGGTATCTGGAGCTGTGCTAAGGGGGGCTGAAAGATGGTCTGTGTCAGAGCTGTTGTGCAAATGGCCAGCATTGCCTCACCTGCGGGTCAGACTGCGCTCCAGCACCCGTGGGGACACCAGGAAGGCAGTTCCTCATCCGCATGACCCCAAGTGCATGTGCCCATGATAGGCTGGAGTAAACTTAAAGCATCCGTGGGCAGCAAATCTGCAGCTGACCGTCAGCCAATGTGCCAGAGTGAAGCAAGAGATTGTTCCAGCTCTTGGTCTCCTCAGGTTGGAAGTGAACAAGTTTCTGGAAGTTTGCTCAGACGCCGGGTGGGAAATCAGAGCGAAGGCCGGCGGAGCTTGAACGGAGGGTCGAGGCCGTGTCCCAGGAGCTGCGTGTATGGAAGCTGAGGTGAGCGCTCCGATGCTGTCATGCCTCAACCACTGAAGAGTTGCCTTACTCCTGCATAGATCCGAAGTCTTGTCACGGCTTCAGAGTAGATTTACTCCAACCAAGAATCAGTCCCTTTCCCCACCTTTTTTTTTTTTTTTTTCTTCAAAAATAGAAGTGTAAGAGGAAAGACAATAAGAGAAGGTAACGGTATGAATGGGACGGGGCCAGTTGGTGTGTACAGGCTAATATATACCAGGAAGGTCTTTGCAATCCAAGTGCAAGATTATGGTCCATAAGAAGAAGAAAATGTTAATATTGGGTCATACAAAAAGGAATGTCCTTTTTCAGGTGTTGGGTGTTCAGCCTGACATCCTCGCTTGTGTGACATTTAAATAGTTACTGAGGATTGTGTGTCAGTGTGGAGAGTACAGATTTGCCAGGGTCATAAAAAGATCTAAGTTTGTGCTCAGAAGAAAGGGTCCCTTCTACCTGAGGTCCTGCCCTGGCCTGATGAAGCTGCCGGTAGCACCATGTGGACACTTCTCAGTGCTGCAGATTACTTTGCTTCTCTTTCTTCCTAGATCTTGGTAGTGGTGCCAGGATGGCTGACCAGGAATCAGCCTCGGGCTGCCTGAATGGCAAGAAGGAGCCACAAGGTCAGTGTGCAATGAATGTTGCTGTTGGTTTTCCTTTCTTTCCTTATTTTTAGATGGTGTATGGGAAAGCTGAAAGTGAGATGAGGATGTGAGATGAGCAAGAAGAGATTTCAGGCTGAAATGGTCTGGAAGGATGAGCTATCAGCTGAGGAACATGACTAGGAGGTGCCGAACTTGGCCTTATCTACAATGTGATAGCAAAAATGAAATCGGGGAGGAACCACCAGCCTTAAATAATACTAAAGGCTGTGCCTGGGAGAATTGTTCACCAGGCCTGATTACACCCTTAGATCAACCCTTGGCCCCCATGATTAGCTTGAGGCTCAGAAGGAAATCATAGAGACGAGTTCGACATCTCTAGAAACTTCTAGCTTCCTACCTGTTTGGTCCACTTCATAACCCAGCTGTCCCCAGAGACCCTGCTCTGTCCTAGTTGTACCAGGATGAGACGAGCAGTGGATCACCATGAACCTGGTCATGAGGCCAGTCCATATGTCCCTGGAGGCCAGAGACTAATGGCAAGGGCCTGGCTAGTGAGAGCTGGGAGGTGACCACCCGCTTGCTTTTCCAGCGTTCACCTGGGAGGTGAGGGCAAATGACCGAAACTACCCCTTGCAGTTCAGGAAGAAATTTGCCTTCTGCCTGGCCAAGAAGAAGTACGCGGTGAGTCAGCTTGCGCCAACCCTGTGCCATTTCTCCAGTTGCCCACCCTGCCCCTGATAGGCAGAGCTCGTTTTGGGGAGTGACAAGACTGAGAACTCTGTAGATTCATCTGCAGTAGGATGGACAGTAACATAAATAACCCACTATGAGCAGGAAAGGTCATTCCCTGCTTTGTGAACCGGGTGCTCTCTGGAGCTCTGAAATGAGTAGAACTGAATGAAGACTGTTCTTTAGTCTTATGGTCAAATCAAAAGAAAGTTTGTTCAAAAAAATGTTTTTGATTGAACAAAACCTGTTTTTTTTTCCATTTTCTCAGTTAAATAATGAGCATCTAGCTGAGGATCAGTTAAAAATGAAACAAAATATTTTGTTTCTGAACTTCTAAAACATTTCTAAGTAGTATAACCCTTTGCTCTTATAAATCTTTATCTTATTATTTTGGTACAACTTTAAAAGAAAAATTTCTCTTATGCCATGATGAGTTGAAAAGGCCTCTTTTGAAAATGCTAGAATGTTTCGGCATTTTCAAAACGCATCCTTGATTTTTGTGTGGCTGAACTCTCACTTTGTGTTTGATCTGCTTTTCTTCTGTAGGACAATGCCATTAAAACAGCCAAGTACAACATCCTGACCTTCCTGCCACTAAACCTCTACGAGCAGTTGCACCGAATGGCCAATGTCTACTTCCTCTTTGTCATTCTCTTACAGGTGAGATTGACCCCAAGATAACAGCAAATGTGTGAGAGAGGCTTCTTTCCAGCAAAGGAAGCTCATCTAGTGTTCAGAGCAGGGCCTTTCAGATAGGACACCCGGTTTCCCTCTCCATCTTCTAGAGAACCACTGTGTGCTCCTTCACAGGTTACTTCTCTTTGGCTTTCTATCTATCTGATTTGTTACAGCTCCCAAACTCGCGACAATATCCACTGGGTCATCTGATTCACCACGAGAAACAATTCTTCCATGTGAAGAACAAAAAAATAGTCTCTCTGCCTCGCAAGGAAATCAGCTGCAGAGGTTGAGGCTAAGTCATGCACCCTTTAGCCTTCCAGGAATTTGTGGTATGACTTTGATGTGCAGCTGAGGAGTTAGGAGCACTGTTCCCTGGGAAAGCCAGGAGACCGTAGACCTTAAAGCACGGAGGTGAACTAGACACTGAAGAAATATTGTTAGAGATACAAAGTTTTATGGTTGCTCTGAGGGTTTGCAGAACAGCAGTAACCTTGTGAATTGAAATTATCCCCTGCGGTTATTGAGTTCACATGTGAAATGCTCTTATTTGGGTATGTCTGGTTTCTTTACTACAGCTGAAGTTAATTCTCTGTTGACTGTCATAAACTCAAACGGTGTCAAAGATACTGTTTTTCGGTAGTGTTTGCCACCCTTCAAAAACCCTTTGTGAGGGGTTTAACCAAAGTTTAGTTTGGTTATTTAAATGATTGTGTTTGACATAAACTAAGCTTATAGAGGCCACTCCTAAACAGAAATCCTTGCCTCCAAGTTCAGGGATTCACACTTAGTTCTTTGCAAAGAGACAGAAACTTAGTAGAGCAGTTCTATGTAAACCCGACAGTTGATGTATTCTAGTGGGGTCCAGCCAGGCTAGGGCAGTGGCCTAGAAGGAGGGCTAGGAGTGAGGGATTTTGTTTCTCATGATGTGCAGAAAGTTGTATCCAGTCCCTTGCTCATCATGACGTTTTTAAAATTCTCTTGCTATCTCATTTCCTTTTCCAGACCTTTCCTGAAATCGCCACCCTGCCCTGGTACAGCCTGTTGCTCCCTCTGAGCATCCTTCTTGCCATCCGGGGCTTACGGGATCTTATTGATGACATTGTGAGTATGGGCTGGACTTAAACATTGTGAGTGCTGAATATGGATGCTGAGGGTGAAGGTTAATATGTGGAGAAACTTGGTACAGAGCCTCTGACTGAACTGAAAAGCTGGAAGATGCTTCTTGTGCTTGAAGTACCATCAACTCTACTATGTCCAAAGCATTTTATATTTTCCCTTTGAAAGAATGTAGCAGACAGGCCCCTTTGGAGACTGGAGCTCCATCATGCCGTCCTCTTTAGTATCCTGACTAGTGGATGTACTCCCAGTTTGGTGCCCAGAAATACTTTGGGAGAATTCTGACTGTTCATCAGAAAGCATATTCAGGTTGCTTCAAAATGCAGATCTTGCCCCGGGCTGAGGACTCCAGAGAGATTATGGCACTAAGAGAACCAGGAAGTCTGGCATGTCCATCCATTTCATATGGCATCTCTTTTGTCCTCCGTACAGGGCCGTCACAAAAGTGACAGGAAGATCAACAACAGGCCATGTGAAATCCTGTCTGGAGAGAGGTGAGGATTTGGCAAGCTGTATCCATGTTTTCCTGACTCCCTTGTGAAGAAGTGTGGAATGATGGATCTTGTCTGAAGCGCTGAGCAACCTTGAGCATAGTTCTTGTGAGAAGGGTTTTGGTGCGACTATCCCTGACTCTGTGAACTTGCATCTCCTCCCCAGATCTATTGCAGAATCTATTGAGGTGATGGTGGTCCAGAGAATAGATACAGTGTTTGCTCTGCCAGGGTCCATGTTCCCACTGCTCTGTGAGTATGACTCATACTGGCTCCCAATTCTGCAGGTTCCGTTGGCAGAAGTGGAGTGACATCCGTGTTGGGGACATTGTCCGTCTGCGCAAGGGAAACTTGGTCCCGGTAAGTCAGACCCTGGGTGTACTCTGAGGATGGCCAGGAAGCCTTGGCAAGAGGAGACTCACTGAGGTCTTCTCCCCTTATCTTCCAAGGCTGACATGCTCTTGCTGTGCAGCTCGGAGCCCAGCAGCCTGTGCTACGTGGAGACTGCAGACATTGATGGGTGAGGAGAGAAACAGACATGGGTTATTGCCATGGAGAGGGGAGTGGAAACATCACAGCCAGTGGCCAAAATCTCTTGGAGACCCAACCAGCATTGGGGCTGTCCGTCAGACGTGCTGGCAAATCTATCAGCCAAAAGAAGGATAATATCTGTCCACCCTTCCTGCCTCCATCTGTAGGATTTATTTAATGATAAGGTCTCAGGGTTTTCTCTCTGTATGAATACTCGATGCCTGATGAGATCTCTATCTTGTTTTCCATTGCCAAGTGTTACTGTCTTTTGATCACATGGTAATTAGTGGCACTATCCATTCCGTGGGTCTGATAGAGTTACAGTTCTGTCACCTCATGGAGTGGTTTTGATTGTTATTCCTCCTCTTGACCTTTCTTGTTTGCAGGGAAACGAACCTGAAGTTCAGGCAGGCCCTTCTGGTCACCCACCAGGAGCTAGTGAGCGAGGAGAGCATGGCTGCATTTGATGGTGAGTCTCCCAGATGAGCAAGGATGCAGCCTTCTTCCCTGGGATCAAGGCAGTTCAGCCCTGGTGTTTGAAGTCTCTGTACTTATGACCTTGCTCTGTCCTCGTGCGTGAAGTGCTCTTGCTCCAACAGGACGTCACTTGGTCCTGCCTGCAGGGTCAGGTTCATGCTGAAGGTTCTGTCTGGGGGCCCTTCCCCAGCTATGTGCCTCTCTGATGGCTCCCTCAGGGTTGCAGGCATTCCCCCTGCCTTTGCTCCTGTCTTTCCTGATAGGATCTAGCACTTCCTCTTGGGTTGTCTGAGAGGTTTCATCCCAGGGGCTCCAGGAGTTGAACTTATGTCGTGAGAAGCTCTTCTCATCCTTCCCTCTGGAGACATGTGGGAAAGAAGAGGAACCTCCTGGTTTCCCAAAAGCTAAAGCCTGTATCCTCTCTGCCCAAGGGAAAGTGATCTGCGAGGAGCCCAACAGCCGGATGCACAGCTTCACCGGCACGCTGGAGTGGAGGGGCGAGACCTACTCGTTGGACTGTGAAAGGCTCTTGCTGAGAGGCTGCAAGATACGCAACACTGACATTTGCTATGGCTTGGTTATCTATGCAGGTAGGTGCCCAGGCTCTGCTCTGCCTCTGGGCCAAGATCTGGGTGTTTCCTTCCTTCCCTGATCAAGAGATGTGGTCCAAAGTCTTTAGAGGTGAGGAGTAGTGGTTGTGCAGGAAACAGCATCACTTTGCTGCAAGTCAGGCTTTATGGGGCTGCGAACTTGCATATTCACTTCTAAAAACTTTATTTTTCAGGATTTGATTCCAAAATTATGAGGAATTGTGGAAAGATTAAGCGGAAGAAAACCAAGTTGGACCACATGATGGACCGACTAGTGATCATAGTGAGTATGGTGCAAGCACACCCCAGCCAAGTCCTACATCCTTCTGAAATTGCTCCACGTTCTCTCTCAAAATGCTGGATTTTGTTTTGTTTAGAACCTGAAATATTCTCTTTAAAATAACCCAGTTTTAGTGTGTTGTGAATAACTACCAAGTAATTTTCCTAGGAACAGGCATTTGATGGGTCTAGTACAGACTATTCTGTGGTTATGTTCCTCAAACTCAAGAGCCCAGGACCTCGTCAGCCCTGAATCCTGGGCCATACAGTGGTCTGATTGCAAAGCCTGTCTCAAAACCAGGGGCTTGGAGTATCCTGAATCCCAGGGCAGGCTGTTTTGTGGCACTATAACATTGTTGACTTCAGAGCTTGCCAAGCAGGGGATACCTTGGCTGTCTAGGACTTAGAGGGTTAAAGCGTCTGCCACACTCTGCTGAATGTTCAAGAGCCTGGTCCTAGGAAAGAATTTGGCGGATTCTGTATGACTTGGCTTTCTCATCCTGCTTTTTCCTCTCAGATCTTCCTGATGCTGTTGGTCACATCATTGTGTCTTGCCATTGCCTCCGGATTCTGGGCCAGGAGCTTCCAGCAGAAGCACAGCTACCTGTCCTTTCTCTATGAGCACACGACCCCTGTCAAGCAGGCCTTCTTCAACTTCTGGGGCTTCACAATTCTCCTGAGCATCATTATACCCATGTCCATGTATATAACGTAAGAAATACAGAGCTTGAAATAGTACAGAAGGAAGTGCTGCCATTGCTGGTCTTGGCCATCAGCTGGTACCTTGGTCTGCAGCTGTGCCAACATTAATAACATGCTCTGAGATCTTCTCAGGAGAAAAAAAAAGCCAGAAAAGTGATGTAAGGACATTTTCTGATATTGGGAATCAGGCTGGGAATGACAAATTGAAGGTAGTATTTCCCCACTGCACAGCAGCAGGGAGGGGAAGAGAAGGGCTCTCAGACTCAAGGTGGCAAGATCCCCTCAGCCCTTTCTTCCCATGACAGCTCCTCAGTCCCCTGGATGTACTCAGGGCATTCTCTTTTCCTGGTGTAATTTTTCTTCCATCTGGCTCTCTAGGTTTGAATTCATCTACCTAGTGAACAGCTGTTTCATCAACTGGGATTTGGAAATGTATTATGCTACCAAGGACATACCAGCCCAAGCCAGAAGCACCAGCCTCAATGATCAGCTTGGCCAGGTCGAATACATCTTTTCAGACAAGACTGGCACCTTGACACAAAACATTCTGAGTTTCAAGAAATGCTGCATCAATGGGACAATCTACGGTAACTTTTGCTGGAAGCCAGTTTGTAGGGGCTTGAGTGAGGTAGACCTGCATTTAGGACATGAGGCTAAGTGCAGGGCACTTGGGTTATTGCTACTTCTGGCTTGCTAAGAGGCTGGGGACATGTAGGCTATCTAGGTGACAAAGTGGTCATTAATCTGGTGCTTAGGCAGAAGATGTTGTGGGAATTCAGCTTGTTTTGTACATTTTGAGGATTTTTTTGTTTATTTGTTCCCTGAAGGGAGGGAAAAAAAAAAGAAGGAAAACTGAAGCTGAACAGACACGTTCCATTTCATTGAAAGGATCTTTAATTCATTTTTCTCTCCTCACAAGTTCAATGCAGAGCAGCAGAGCTGAGAGGGGAGGAAAGAGTGTACACATGCTTCCTTTTTAGCTTCTTTCTGGCCACCTGCAGCTCTTCTGAGATGTGTCAGAATGTGTTAGAAAACATTAAACTGCCTTTTCCCACGAGGCTACAGCCTCTCATCTTAAAGATGGACTATGGAGGAGGCCAAAAAATTACACCGTGCCCTTTGTTGTTTCTTCTTCATGGTGATGACAAGTAACGCTCTTGTTGTTTTTCCTGCTTGTATTTTACCCTTAGGAATATGAGAATTGAGAAGTCTTTCTTCCTGTCTTATACTCAGGTGCCTGACAAATGTCAGAAAAAAGAAGGAGCTTCGTGATCAACCTCTAGTCCTACCTGCTCTCTAAAGTTCACTAACTAAGCACTGAGACAGATCCCTAAAGCCAGTCAACACCACCATTTGTCAGGCACTTGAGTCTAAGGGACAGTGATAAAAGCAAACAAGGGGGGAAAAATCTAGGAAAGTTTTAGGGAAGACTTAAAACCAATTTCTTCCACTCTGATCTGTCATGGTGGTACCTGTTAGTCATGTCTGTGTTAGCAACATCATCATAATCCTGCCAATCTTCAGCCAGTTTTACAGTATCCCTCAAGAAGCAGATGAAAGTTTTTAACTTTGAAGGCGAGGAAATATAAAAGGTTCCTGAGCCAGTAAAATACTTGCCCTTCACAAAGAAACGAATAAATGGCCAAAACCCATTGACTTTCCCTCTACAAGGTGTCCTGAGCTGTGTCCTGGTAGCCAAGGTGTCCTGTTCTGTCTTTGCAACCATGAGGCAGAGCCTCAGCAAGGATCAAGATCCCCTCAAAACCCCGAGACAGTGGGGAGGAATGGTACTGTGTAGCTAACATGGAGATTATACTATTTAATTAAAGCCAACTTTTGAAAAAGTGAACAGTGATTTGGGGAAACCAGGTCAAACTTGGATGTCCTGATGGAGCTCATGAGGGACAAACCCTGAACATACACCCCTTTTCACATGTCTCCTTTTGGCCAGCAAAAGAAGCAGGTCCTTCTAAAAAACTTAGTCAAAGTTCCCTGCTAGTAATATGCCCTAACAACTCTGTTATTAATTATTTTTATTTTGGCAGGTATGGGCACAGGCCACGAGAACAGACAGCCATCGGTGCGTAATTTCCCTCACAGTCCCATGTAACACAGCATTGGAAGCTGGTTCTCACTGGTGATGAATCCATAAAAACTCTTGATTCTGATGGGAGCAGGCTCAGCCTTTTGCTCTGTAGCATGTCTGTCTTGCTCTTTGGGTACTTCCCTGTGAAAAAGAGCACACGATTCCTTGGGGTGGAGAGTTGAGTGTCTCTTAGCTGCAATACAAGAGAATACAAGGTTATAAAATACAAGAGAAATAAGGCTATAAAATATCACAGTTCTGATTTTTCCAGCCTTTTCATACTCACTGCCTTGACACAGGCAATGGAGAGCGAGTTTTATGGACCCTGGTCCTGATCTGCTTGTGCTGATGTGAATCAAGAGCAGGTCCACCAGCATGAGACCCTAAGGAAAGGGTGGCACACTCAGAACTGCAGAGATTTCAGTGGGTGCCAGATTAAGGGACTCAGCCAAACATGTGCACTGACCCCTGTGGTCTCGCACTCAGGATTTGACTCCGGGTTGCTTGGGGCAGCTCTGAAGCAGTCACAGCATGGGATCAACATGCGATCTAATTGCTCTCCTAGAGCCTAGCAAACTCCCCACTGCAGAGTTGTTCTAGCAGGCATCACGTTTGGTTTCTTGGGTGCCAGCAGCTTCTCTTCACCTTTTGCAGGGATCACAGTTGCCCTGGAGCCAGCGTGCAGAGAAGAAGATAGAGTTTCATGACCCTGAGCTGCTGCAAGCCGTCCAGCGGGACACGGACCCTGTGCTGAGGGAGTTCCTGAGGCTGCTGGCCCTCTGCCACACCGTCATGGTGGAGGAGAACGACCGTGAGTGGGCTCCAGTGCTGGCTCTGTGTTCCCACTGCTGTGCTCAGAGCAGGGGGAAGCTCCCTGGACAGCTCAGGGACCTGAGGCTCTTGTGGATTTTCCACTTGCCAGAAAAGCTCTAGTGGGAGAGCGTCTCTGCTAGGGAGAGTAGGTGGCATGAGAGCCCAAGGATGCACATGCCAGTGCCCTAGCAATAGCCTCCGGTCCTAATGTGTGCCTTTGGGTTTGTTTTAAAAGCATTTAGTTGGGGAAAACAATTAGTTGGGGAACAGAGGAGCACTTATCCTGCTCAGGGTGACGAGAAGAAAACTTGGGGACTGAGTTTCCACAGTCATCAGACTTTGGGGTCATCACAGGCAGCATTTGTGCTGGGCACAGGGAATCTTAGATGCATGAGAGGTGCTTGGCTGCAGTGAGAATCCCCTTGCCTGTCAGATCCCACACTTTGCTCCTTTTCTGCAGACCATCTGGTTTATCAGGCAGCCTCACCTGATGAAGAAGCACTAGTGTTGGCAGCCAGGAACTTGGGGTACATCTTTCTGGCTCGAACACAAGACACTATCACCATCAGCGAGCTGGGGGTGAAGAGGACATACCAAGTGCTGGCCATGCTGGACTTCAACAGTGATCGCAAGAGGATGTCCATCCTGGGTGAGCAGGATGGGGTGTCCCAGGGACCCCTTTCAGAACCATGGAGGGTCCCTCCTGATCTCAGTCCTACCAGAGATGGCACTGGGAGGGGTGCAGTTGATTGCTGCTGACATAAGGACTCCTACGAATTGTCCTGGTCATCTTCACGGTTCTGCCTGCCCTGGTATGGTAAAGACGGTCAGGAAGTGTTTGCCCCACAGAGAAGGGAAGATGTAAAGCAGGTTTCAGAGGAGCTATGTAAGGAACTGACCATTCATGAGGCCTGACCCATCTTCATGATGGTGTGTCACCTGGGAGATGCTGTAGAAGAGCATCAGGTGTCCTCTGCAGTGTCCCCCACTGTACCGGTGTGTTGACCTGCCTCCCCGAACTGCTAAACTGCTGCTGTGATGGCTATGGTTGGGAGGCTGATCTCAGTGTGCCTAAGTGTTGTCCTTCCCCTCCCAGTGCGAGATCCTGAGGGGACAATCCGGCTCTACACTAAGGGGGCTGACACGGTGATCCTGGAGAGGTTGCACAGGCGGGGACCCACCGAGACCATCACTGAGGTGGCGCTGGATGTGAGTCTCAGACCGGACTGGGGTGTGAAGGGCTGGTCTCCCTCCTACAGGCTTTGGGCTGGATGTCCTGCAACTGCTGCAGCTTCTTTCCCTCTGGCTTCTGGATTTCTGTCTGTCTTTCACCCTTCTGCTGTAGGAGCCTTATCTCCATGAGGGGTGGGGTTAAGAGGGTATCAAACCCATCCTTAGTCCTCTGCACTGAAGTTTGCATCTCAGGGCTGGTAATGGGTGGGATGATGTAGGGTGTAGGGTCACAGTCCAAAGGAGACCCTCAAGTCCTGAGGAGTTTCTGGTTCTGCCTCTGGGAGCATCATGGCTGCCTAGCATGATCCCATGTCCAGCATGAGATTTATCTTGGCCAAAAGGAAGGAGATGTGAAGGAATGGCTGTCTCATCTCCACAGCACTTTGCAGCAGAGACCTTGAGGACTTTATGTGTGGCCAGCAAGGTGGTGAGCGAAGCTGACTACAGCACGTGGAGCAGGAGGTACCATGAGGCCAGTGTTCTGCTGCAGGATCGTGCACAGGAGCTTGACAAACTCTATGAGGAGATGGAGCAGAACTTGCAGGTGGGATGATGATGGTGTCTGTGTAGGTTCCTGCTGGCCTCATGGAGGGCAGGAGTGTGGGTTCATTTCCCCAGGGTGGAGTAGGAAAGTGTCTGACACAACATCCACACACAGAGGGAGAAGTTGGGCTGCAATCGCCCCTAGGGATGATCTTGTGATCTAGCTGGTAGAGCTAGAGATCTATCAAATTATGCCCTGTGGGAACACCCACAGGAAGGTGCCAGAGTCTGCAGGGACACAGCATCCTTGTGTGGATGCAGGGGCAATTCCTCGTCCTATCTTACCCCTGGCATCCTGCCCTACGTGGTGACACTGACTTGCCCTCCTTGCAGCTGCTTGGGGCCACAGCCATTGAAGACAAGCTGCAAGATGGAGTCCCAGAGACCATCCAGCTGCTGAAACTGGGGAACATTAAAGTGTGGGTGCTGACAGGAGATAAACAAGGTCAGTGGAGGCAGCCCCAGGCCCCACCAGCACATTCTGGATTTTCTCTAGAAGGGGTCATAGAAAAGAGGAGACCCTGGGAGAGAGGGCACAGCAAAGAGACTCTGCTGGTACTTTCCGTGTATGATAATAGCACATCCTACAGATCATGTCACCAATGAGGAAACTGAAGCCATTTGCACAATGGCATAGAGCAGGAGCTTGAGGAAAACCCTCAGCTCCTGCTGTCCAGCCTAGGACTGTTCTTCCTGTCTCAGAGCAGGAGCAGGGGCAGCCTGGGCACTGGCCTCTGACACCTGCGTGTTGCAGAGACCGCCATGAACATTGGCTACGCGTGCAAGCTGCTCACGGACGACATGGAGATCCTGGAGGAGAAGGAGATAAGGTGAGAAACTGCCACCTGGGAGATTCAGGACAATCTCCCATTAGACAGGGAAGGAGGTTACTCCTGTTGAAGGAGACATCTGAGGGCCTATGAACAACCATGGGGTGCTGGTCCCAGTTCCCTGGTCCTGACTTTGAGGTGGCAGAAGCCATCAGTAGGTACATCATGCCCAGTGTCCCCAGCAGGCTTCCTTGGCTCTGACTATCTTTTCCCTGCACAGTGAAATCCTCGAGGCCTACTGGGTGAGCAACAATAACCTGAGCGGCACTGGGGATGCTCTGTGCAGTGGCCACCTCTTCCAGCAGTGCCCAGAGGCCTCACACCATAAGAAGAGAGCTCTCATCATCCATGGAGACTTCCTGGTAAGGCAACACTTTGCTGCTCCCCTCTCTGCTCGTTGTTTGTCTCTGAGATGGATGTGCTCTGGTGTTATCAGTTTGGATACTGGTGCTATGCTACAACCAACATCCCTTGGAGCAATCTGCCGTCACCTTTTTATAGCACCTACCAGATTTAAGAACATAATTGAGGAGTCAGGAGCCCCTGTGCTACAAAATCCCTGAAGATCTTTGGACAATACAGACCCTAAATATTATAATCCTCCTTCCTTGTCCAAGATTGCAGCATAAGTTCTTAGGAGTTAAAAACAGCCCCATCCCTTCTTGCAAGCCAGAGCCGTGTAACAACCCACTCTCGTTTTTCACGAGTCATAGAACCAGTCATAAAATCATTATGGTTGGAAAAGACCTTTAAGATCATCAAGCCCAACGACAAACCCACCACCACCAAGCCTATTAAGGCTAGCTATGGGGTGAATCGCTAACCAGAGATGTGCTCTCTCCTAAGGACAAGATCCTGCACACAGGAGAAGTGATGAAGAAGGGGACAGAGCGGATGGGGCAGGGGTCGGCTTGCTTCAAGGCCACAGGCTCGCTGGAGCAGGGCAGCCTGGTGCAGAAGGCATTTGTGGACTTGGCCACAAGCTGCCAGGCTGTCATCTGCTGCAGAGTGACCCCCAAGCAGAAGTCGCTCATTGTGCAGCTGGTGAAGAAGCACAAGAATGCCATCACACTGGCCATTGGGGATGGTGCCAATGATGTCAACATGATCAAAAGTGAGCCTTGGGGCAGGCGGTGGTGCCAGCACAGGTTTCTGGTGGGCAGGCTGTGCTATTAGCATCCCCAGCCATGCCCATCTGCATGGCTTGTTGCTCCCCAGGCCATGCCTCATTGCTTCTCTCCTTTGCCTATCACTCCTGGACTCACCCTCTGCCCATCTGCTTTGGGGCAGAGCCTCTCTGGTAGCAATGGGGAAGCCATTGTTAAGGGCTCTCTGAAATCCCCTCACCTTCTTCTCGTGTCCTCCCTTCATCCCCAGCTGCTGACATCGGGGTTGGCATCAGCGGGCTGGAGGGCATGCAGGCCGTGCAGTGCAGTGACTACGCGCTGGCTCAGTTCCGCTACCTCCAGCGCCTCCTGCTTGTGCACGGCCGCTGGGCCTATCTCCGCATCTGCAAGTTCCTCCGCTACTTCTTCTACAAGACCTTTGCTGGCCTCATGGCCCAGGTCTGGTTCGCTTTCCACAACGGATTCACAGCTCAGGTAAGGGCTTGGGGCAGGGGACATGATCGTGCCGCTCATCTCCTCCACATGCCACCACTGTGGCCTCTTCACAGCAGACCCCACACAGGTCTCAGCCTGGCACTGGTAGCACCATGTGGACATACGTCATTGCCCTGGTCTCCCTTACCCCTCCCCAGCAATGGGCCACCTGAGTTTTGGGACTGCTTGGCCGAGACTCAGCAGATTTTTTTGCATTTTTCTCCTGGTTCTTCCTGTAGTTAGTTGATAAAAACACCTTGGGGAGCCTTGGGGATGTCCTTGTAGGTACTGACAGCCCTTGCGAGCAGCAGCTCAGCCTCAGAGAGAGGCAGAGAAGGATCCCAGTTACATTAAGCTGGTTTCACAAATGATAAGATTTAACCCAGGGCGAAGACCATCAGTGTGACTTTGTCAGTTCAGTGTGGCTCCACAGCTCCCTGGATATCATCTCTGGGTCCTTCCAAAGCATTACTGAGCTCACAGCCACTTTCTTTTCCCTTTTAGCCTTTATATGAGGGCTGGTTCCTTGCATTCTATAACGTGTTCTACACCATCTACCCTGTGCTCTCCATGGGCCTTCTGGAGCAGGTATCGTTTCACCAGGAAGCTGGATACTTAGTGTGTATATTTAGTGTGGTCACTGCTCCCTGTGCCCATCTGTGTGGCACTCCATGCATTGCTGAGACACGATAGTAGGTGCTTGATGGATGCTTGAGGCTCAGATCCATCAGGTGGGTGGAGGTCAGACTTGGTGCTCACAGAGGGGATCTGAGGGGATGGTGCAGTGTCCCTGGTGTGGGTGGAAAGGTCAATGCTTAGTGTCCTCCCTCCTGGCAGGACGTAAGTGCCAAGAAGAGCCTGGAGTTCCCCGAACTTTACGTGATTGGGCAGCGAGACGAGCTCTTCAACTACCGTACTTTTGCTGTGACCCTCCTACACGGCGTTAGCACTTCCCTTGCCAGCTTCTACATTGCGCTCTGGGCCTTTGAGGACCGAGTTGGCAGTAACGTTGTCGGGGACTATGAGTCCTTTGCTGTCACTGTTGCCACATCAGCTTTTCTCTCAGTCATCATGGAGGTAAGCACGGGTACGGGTTACCCCACGCTGTCCCACGAGATAAGTCCTTGATGGCAGAGCCAAGGTGGCACTGAAGGTCGTAAGAAAGGGCAATGGATTAATGGCTCAGGGACCACATCTGGGCTTGACCATGGGCACTCTGACCTGATCGACAGCCAGCTTCATTGCCTGGTGATGTTCCACACTGGGACATGAACTTGGGGCTCCTTTGAAGAATGAGAGGTCAGGTGCAACTTGGTCCCCTCAGTCTTGACAGGGCTCTGTGTACTCTTCTGTTGCCTGCACAGATCATCATGGACACAAAGTTCTGGACTGTGCTGTCCTTCCTGATGGTTATGGCCAGTGTGCTGCTGTTCTGTGTCTTCTCCTTCCTGACCCAAAGCTTCAGTGCCTTCAGACTAGCCCCTGCTGTCTTCCGCTTTCCAGGTAAGATACCTCGGCGATCTCCGCAGACTTCCCCCTCCTTGAAACAAGGGAGACAAGGCTATTTTCAGTGCTAGGAGAATTTGTTTTCCGCCCTGTAGATCATATTTTCTTTTCAACCTTGACCAGATTCTGTCTCTTGGCCCAGTACAGCCTGGCTGATCCTTGCACCAGTCTTTGCCTTCTGTACAGGCCTGGGGACTTGGCTAGGGGACAGAGATGCCACATCTTGATCTTACTGGCTTAATCCTGATCTCAACTCCAACTTGGGTGCCATCTCCTGTTTTGCCTCCTCAACACCTTTGTGGGCCAGGGCCTACATCCTCACAGTTGTTCTTCCCCTCTCCTATTTGCTGGGCACCTTTTCCTGCTTGATATGACTTGATGACTCTTACATTGACAGATGCCAGCAAGAACGCCCTGACTGACCCATATGTTCTGCTCATTGTCCTGCTCTCCTTGGTGGTGAACACTGTCCCATCACTTGCCATCCGCTTCTACCGCACTGTCATGGGCAAAACCACCATTCAGCAGGTGAGGGCTGCTTGGGGGTTGTGAAGGGAAGGATCTACCTTCCTTTCATTGCTTGCCTCCTCATCACTGTCTGGGGACAGAGAGGATGTTTGCTCATGATGGGAATGTTGAGACTGCCCAAGCAAGTCACTACCTGAACACAGCAATAGGCCTTGACGCCTCTCTTTGTCGCAGCTCTGCAGGTCCCTGCTCTTGTGACACTGGCCCCAGGGGTTGACCTGATCCAGTTCCAGACAATTTGCTTTTGGTCACAAGAAGAAATTGTCCTCCCCTGGAGCTGGCAGTGAGGAGGCCCTGAGGTCTCATGCAGATACCTGTACAAAATGAGGAACTGGTCCTGTTCATCCCTCTCCAAGCAGTGGATCAGTGCAGGCACATGGGAGCTTTTGTTTCCCTGAGTTGCAGATGGTCTCATCAGTGAGATGAGCTCCTGATTTTAATCATACAAAGAGGTCCCAGATGAGATCAGGATTGAGACTCCCATCTCCAAGAACTTCCAAGAGCCCCAAGAAGGTTCCCCTGTTATAGATCACATCCCAGGGGCTCGGGCCATGGTGGAACTGGGATCCAAACTATGTCTTGGTGGAGGCTGCCCCTGCTCTCCCTGCTGCCCCTCCTTGGCAGGGCCTTGCCTGGAAGGTGGCTGCAGCCCCAATGTCCCCAATCTCTCTGCAGAAGACCCGCTTGAAGACAAAGCGGCAGCCGGAGCCCATGGTGGAGCTGCGCACCCACATCCGCTGTGGCTCCTTCCACCGCCGTTCCAGCTATGCCTTCTCCCACCACGAGGGCTATGCAGGTCTCATCACTCGGGGTGACAGCTTGCGTGTGAAGGGTGCCCAAAGCCCTATCTTGAGTGTCCTTCGCCAAGAAGCCCCTGCTTCATCCTCCCTCCTTGTGCCCTCTGCATAACTGGCCTGGTGGCTTCCAAATGAACCCCTGCTTTGGGGCAGGGAGTTGCTGTCCTTGGGCACCATGAGGCACAGGACTGTCTGGGCACCTACAGACACTTATTTTACCTTACTGGACTTTTTTGGACATATGGAGGAGCTCCTGGTCACCTGTCTCTTGAGAGAGCAACGCTTGTGCCAAACAGCGCAGCATCGCAGCCATAGGCACTGGAGAGATGGGTACTCCAGGCCCAGGGATGGCTGCTACCAGGCACTGAGCCAGAGGAATGTCCCAGCACCGGAGGACATGTCCCAGCAGCTGGGCTCGGAGAGACTCCAGCTCTTCAGACTGGTGCACAGAGCCTGTCGCCTTTACAGAAGCCAGTGGAAACTGGCTGCTCCAGGCCAGGGCAGCTTGAAGCTCTAAGATTGTTTCCTCCCTGACACTGGTCGCTCCCTCCATCCAAAAGGTCAATTTGGAGCAGATAACTAAGTGCCTGAGCTTGATTTTTTTTTTTAATTCTATTCTTAGTATGTGCGCACATGGGTCAGATCCAGCCACCCTCCCAGCCAGCATGCTGGGCTGGCTCCACCCCCAGCTTCCTCCTGCTGTCTTCCTTCATCAGTGTTTCTCATCCTGCTCTTCGCGTCCTTTGGCTGCTTTGCCACAGTGGATCTCCCAGGTCATCAGTCGTCCCCCCAGCTCACACCCATGAGCAGTGGGTGCTTCTTGGGAACGTGGCTTGGGAGCAGATCCACTTGCCAGAGGGGAAGAACCCTGCTTGGGCAAGGGGGTTTGGACCAGATGTTCTGCAAATGTCCCTTCTGACCTTAACCGTGCTGTGACAGAGAAAGGGAGAGAGAGGGGAGGTTATTTAATACACCTGGGTGCAGGTTTTGCACTCTTATCTGCTGCATCACATTTTATCAGCATCATTTTAAAATACTCCCTCTTTTCTGAAGTTGGTTCCTAAGTGCATTAAATGTCTTTCTGTCTTCTCCTAGGCCCTCAGTGAGCTGTTCTGTTGGGTTTTGTTGGCTTGCATGCAAGGCCCAGGTCAAGAGATAAAGAGATGGTGCTGCCCAAGCAGAAAGAGGGGTTAAGATAGTAAAATTTGTCTTGATTTGGGTTCTCTGGTCAAGACCTCAGTCCCTCTTCTAAAACTCCCCTCCTCCTTCCCAAGCAGTGCATAGGAGGACAGGTAAGAGATAGGAGACAGTTAACACCCATGTTTTGCTGCTGAGGGGCAATGAAACTTCAAAAACCTCCCCGGGCAGGTAGAAAAAATACCTATGAGCGCAAATTATTAAAGGCAATCACTATTTCAGAGCCCAACTTGTTTCGGCAGCTGTAATAAGCTTCCAAGCAAGGGTATTTTGCAGGTACCTCCGTAGCGCCACATGATGCTCCTAGGGTATATAAGATATATATAATGTCTGCCTGTACAATATGCATATCCCCAGGTTGATGGGGGCTGCTGTAAGTTAACTTGCAACCTCAGCTCTTTAAAGCAAGACTGATATTTTCCACAGAGGGGAAACCTAAAAGTCCTTCCTGCCTCCAGGGCAGTGCGAGGGGAGACCCCAGTGGGTGTGATTTGAGCGTGGGACACACACACTCCATGGTGAATGACTAGAAAATAATTTATTGAAGAAACAGAAAGCTGCAGAAACGTACAACACAGTCATGACCAGTAGAGGATGAACAAATAGAGGTTTTTTTTTCTTTCTTTTTTTAAAACCTGTTGACAGGCTGGAGTTAAATTTCCTGGTAACTTCCCCTGCGTGAGTCATTGCAAAGAACAAGGACCAAACTCCAGAGCACACAGCACAGTTTGGATAAAGTGCCTGACACATAAAGACTTTTAATTTTTTTTTCTTTTTTTTTTCTTTTTTAACCATTTGTAAATAGCTTAAACATAATTGCAAGACACAGAGGAGTAACAATTGCATTTCGCTGTAGAGCAAAACCTATCCCATGAGATTAGCAATGAAGCAGCAGCAAAAATAATTAAAAATAAAAAATAAATTTAATCAGAAAGCAAAAAAGTCATTTAAAATCTCAGATGTAGTCCTTGGCTAGCTGGACCCTGTGGAACAAGGGTGAGCATTGCCTATTGCTATACAGAAAGATGAGCAATATTTTTCTTGAGGTGGTTAGACTGGCAAACCCCATCCTGAGGGTTATTTTGGGCCAGGATTAATTCTGTTTTTTTGTTCTTTTTTTTTTCCCCCGCCTTTATAAATTTCAGAGGGAGGAAAAAAAAAAGTACTTTTTTATTTGCTTTTTTTTTTAAATTGCTTTATATAAAAGCCCCAAAGAAAGAGCTAGGTAAAGGACCTGGTCTCTGCGTGGCACCGTGTGCGCGGCCAGCCTGGTGCTCGGCTCTCGGAGCATCCTCGGCCGTGTGTGTCCTGTGAGACAAGGGAAAGGAGTGATAGGCTGGTGGACATGGACCTGGGTGTGGACAGGAATGTGGACATGGTACAGCCCAGCTTGCGCGGTACTGGCTGGGCCCAGAAACCTCTTTGCAGCACCCAAAGCACCAGCCGGGTCAGAGAGAGCTGTGATGAGCTGGAGGGGAGATGATCTTCTCTCTACCCCACCCAGAACTTGCTCTGTTGTAAAGTCATCCAGCCCGTGCTAGGGCTGCTGCAGACCCTGGGCCTCAAAACACTTGGGAAATCATCCCAACGATGCCACAACTCTTCTCAGAGGCTGGGTCAGCTGTCAGGGGATCCAGTTCTGCCCCTAGGGACTAGGTGCTGCCGCCTGCATGTTGCTCCATCACCCTCTCTCCTTCCTCTGCCCAGAGCAGGGAGCATCGATGGGCTTCAGCCTTGATCCTTCCTATCCCTGCCCTGTGCCTGGTTTAGCATGAAGAAAAGTAAAGAGTTTGGGCTGGTTGCTATCGAGATCCTGTCAAGGGAGACACGGAGCAATAAAAGCTCTGCTCTGGATGCATTTTAATGGAGCGGCACTTCCTAACATCCAGATTCTGATCCCCATGCTCTTTCCTTGAGCCCTTTGTTATTTCTGCTCTTCCAGTGTGGCTGAAAATGGCAGTATCCTGCTAAGTATTAGTTTTTTGAATATGCACAAAAGCCATCAACCAAAAACACTAAAGAAATTGGAAAGGAAAAAAAATTAAAGCTAGAAACAGCGGGTGTAGTAGGAGACTTTTGCAAGTAAAAAAATGGTAAAAATCTCTGAAAAAACCCACGATTGAAAAATGACACCATGGCCAGACTAAAGCAGCAGATCTCCTGCAGGGATCTGCCCCACTGGTCTCAGTGGGAGACCTCCAAGTTGCACTGGAGAGCTCAGGTTCCTCCTCTTCCTCACTCTCCATCAGCAGCTGGATAGCCCATTTGCAAGCTCTTTGTCCTCCAACTATCGACATCCAGCAGGAACGATGCTCAACACCTTTTTCTACAGATCTCCCAGGGTGTTACTCAGCCCTGGATCAGCCTCTTGTGTTTTGAGGAGTCTGAGCAGGGCGGCTCCTTAGTGAGGGCGGTGGCCTGGGCTGAGTCCATGCCATGTCCCTGTGTGGTCCCAGTTGTGCGCTTGCTCCCCACAGTACGGAAATGCCCTTCAGGTGCAACCCTCATCAAGAGAATTGTCTGTAGGACAGAGCTCCGATTGTCATTACCTGCAGGGAAAAAAAATCTTTGGTATCGTGGCAAGTTGCTCCTCAAGGCATTTTGGTAGCTGTGAGGGCAGCAGGCACAGCTGGATCCTGCACAAAGTTTCCCGAGCCATTTGATTCCTGCAACATGGTAGAAACCAGCTCATCTCTGTGAAGTGCAAGGGCTTGTGGCTGCGGGGTGCATCCAAGTCTGCTTGGTGAGACGTTTCTGTTGTTGCAAACAGGCTCTCTGAATGGTCTTAGCCTCCAAGCACCAAAACTTCTCCTGGTAGGAAAGATTGCATAGGAGGAGGTAGGACAGAAAGAAGGATCCAGATCTCCTTGGGATATCCGAGGACAAGAGAAGAGAAGATCAATGGGGCTGCTGGAGGAAACCATAGAGATTATGTCCTCCTAAAATCCAGGTCCTTGTTCAATGAATATCATTTCTCCTGTGCCCACTTGGTATTGAGCATTTTGGTTGCTGCTGGCTGTGAGGAAGGTGAAGGCTGCAGGGACACCACATGAGATGAGGGATGAAGATGCCCCCTTTTTTGAATTTGGGGGTCACTTTGGTGGGACCCAGTGAAGTTGAGATCTCATTTTGGGCAGCCAGATGAGGTTTGGGGCCCCATCTAGCAATGGAGGTGAAGGATAAAGTGATGAATAGGCAGGAGGGAGATGAGGGATCTACATTTTAAGGCTAATGCTCCTGTAATGTTGAAGAAGCAGAAAGCTGTAGTTAACGCTGCTTCCTCCAGGTGCTCAATCACCTCCCTGCCCTCTGCCCCCCACCCCACAAAGGTGCAACTAAGTCCTTATTTTTACTCTTCTCCCATCTTTTAAGCAAGGAGAGGAACAAGTGGAGCAGAGGGAAGAAAGAGCAGGGCATGGAGCCCAGATCAGGAGGCACCTCTCTGGACATTTAGGGAGAGCTCTCTGGCTCTATAGGGCAAACAAGGGACCTCCCAAACCCCTTGAGCTCCTGGTGGACTGGTGACCTCCAGAACCTTTTCTATGAGCCTAGGTGCAGGGCTAGAGCAAGGCAGGATGGTGAGCAAAAGCCTTACATGAGCAGACACCATTTGCTGGGTGATGCCACTGATCCTACATGCGTCCCGGTGGAGAAGGCCCACTGAAATGGACATCTCTTGATCATTCCTGGAGTTGGTCAGCAGTGATGCTGCACCAGTTGCAGCTGCTTCAGCTCCTCTTTTCTTTTTGCAGGGTGGAAAACAGAGGCAAGTCTTTGAGGCTACCTGAAGGACGAAGACTCAGTGTCCACGTTGCCTTGGCATCTTGGAAAGATCTCAGCCCTCATACCCACAGTTGGGTTGATGATCCTGAAGGTCTTTTCCAACCACAATGATTTTATGATTCTATGATCCTTCGGATTCTGATGGCCAGCAAGAGGGGATGATGGGGGTGGTGTTGGGGCCCACCAGGGCTGTTTCCCTTGTCTCAGAGCACACAAGGAGCCCTGGCCAGGGCTCTGCGGGGCGCTGGGCCTGATTGTCTCTCCTTCTTCTGCACAAAGACACTGGTGACGTGACACCTCCATGGCCAAGCAGAAGGCAAAAAACCCAAAGCAAGGGAAGGCGCTGGAGCCCACGGGATCGCCTTCGTGCAGAGGAGCGGGAGCACCCGGCAGGGTCCCGGGCCCCAATGCCCTTACCCTGTTTGCCGGGCACGGGGCCGCGCCGCGTGCCCCTTGTCCCTGCCTCTGTGCTCCGAGCGTCCCTCCTGCCCCCGGCTGCGCACGGGGGTTTCTCCTACCTCCTGGGGGTTGCGACAGCAGAACTGGCACGGAACGCAAGAAAACGGGCAAAGAAACCAACCGAAAGGAAAAACAAAACCAACCCGTGACTGGGTGACTTGGAAATGTGACCCATGCAGAGAAGTCCTCATCAAACGCAAACCTGTGGACAAAAAAAGCACAATTTTTCCCCTCCCGCTCCCACCCGCCCTCCCCTCCCCGAATAATTATTACATTACTTCAAGAAAGAGTATATTTTTCTTCATGCATAAATCAAATTTTCATCTTGTCTTTTTTTTTGTCTTTTTTTTCATCTTCTTTAAATTACATTTGAACACAGAACACATATAATAAATACTCTTGTACGACATGACTCAGAGAAAAGTAACACATCTGAACGCAAAGGTATCATCATCATTATTAGTTTTTCTTTTTTTTTTCTTTTTTTTTAAAAGGACTTGTTTAAATATGAAATCTGTAAACTCCGAGGGTCCTTTTATTTTTAATCTTTCTCTCTCTCTCTCTCTTTCTCTCTTATTTTTTTAATCGTGAAACTATCCAGCTTTCATTTCCTTAACATTCAATATGTCTCCCATTGAACGCGTCAAAGAAATAAGAACATGCCGTCTTCTGCAAAATTATAATTTAACAGTATAAAGCTTCAAGTCACAAATTCCAAAAACTAGCTAAGTAATTTTTTTTTATCACATAAACTATACATTAAATATTTTGAGGTATTTCAGAGAACATTGTCAAAGGCTTGTAAGGTCTGTGCTGGGTGGAAAAGGCGGCTTTCTCCTGCATAGAGAACGTCTTTGGTATCACGAGCCATGTGGGTGGTGAGGAGGAGGAGGGTGGCGCGGCCAAGGGGTCGCTTGGGATCCGGCCAAGGCAATAAGGTGGAAGAGGAAGAGGACGGGACATGGGGGTCGGGCAGGAGAGGTGTTTTGGGGATGGTCCAACCTGCTCTTTTGGTATGTTCAGCCCACGGGATGGAGAGGTCAGGGCTCAGGCAACAATATGGGAAGTTCCTTGGGATCCAGGCTCAGTGTGGGGGAAATACGGACCCTGGGCAAGTTTGGTCTGATTCCAAGGGAGCTGTTTCCCTTGGACTGCCTTGGGCAGACCCTGTTTGGATGGAACAGACAAGTTCAGGAGCATGTTGGAGCACATGCTTGTGCTCGACTTTGACTTAAAGCTCTCTGAGACTGGGCATCCGCGTTGGGACCACTGCCTGAATCGGAGTTTGCTCCCAGCCCGCTGGGAAGCGACCTCTTGGCTCCAGGAATCTGCAGCATCCAGGCCCTAAATACAGACAGGAAAAGGGACGGGATGTCCCTGAAGTTTGTGCGACACGCACGCTCGCTTTGTGCCAAGGTGAGGAAAATGGTTCAGCTCAAACCTTTCTTCTTCCATAAGCAGGGACAAGAGCTGCTCCAACTGCACCAGACCTATGTGTTGGATTGCTGTTGGAATATCGTAACTCGGAAAAAAAAGGATGAAAAAATCAGGAGGGAGAAGGAGCCAAGTCTTCAACCCAAGATTTCTCTAAATTAGACATTCTAGGGGTTTATGTGCAGGAGCATCTTCCATGGCCTTTTTTATTTGGAACATGGATTCTCATGAATTGAAAACAATGTAGGAAGGAATCTATTTGAGCTGAAGCAACCTCTGATTAGTAACATGACCAACCTGAATATTCTGGGACCTTACTGGCATTTGATATCTGCCGTTGAGGCCTGTGTGGCTGGAGGGTGCTCACAGTCTGGACTTGATGCTGTTGTGCAGCCTCTCACCCAATGGGCCAAAATCACCCCATGAGGAACATCAAAGAAGTTCCCTTCCACATCCCTACAGCGATGCCTTGTGAGAAGGGACGTAGCCATGGATTGAGATCCAAGGTTGATGCTCCTGGGGAAAAGCCAGGCTGGAGAAAGGGGCTGGACAGAGGGACCCTGGGGACCAGAGCAGCTTTGAGAACCCCAGGAGGTCCAAGAGGAGGAGCACACCAGGAGGGAGGGGAGATGATTTCAATTATTTTAGGAAAAGGGTTTTTTGTTTTCTCCATCCCAACACCCAAAGACTACAAGAGTTACAAGAATCCATCCGTTTGGAGAGCTGAGGTAATCGTGAGTCTTTAGGGCAAAAGCAGAGGAGCAAAGAAATGGCCACACACCTTTGGTACAAGAAAAAGGCACTCATCTACCACGCTACCATCCCGGGGTCGCTCGCTCGCCTTCTCTCTCGCGCTCGCTCGCGGGGACTCAACAGGGCTGCAAGGGGGGGATCCGGACGGGGGGTGGCCCCGAACGGGGCCGGGGAGCAGGGAAAGTGGCGGTCCCAGCACAGACCAGACAAGGCAACAAAATCTTTGGTATCAGACGTGATTTTCAAATCACAAAAATTGAAAACTCAAGTGAGGTAGCCTTTATTCTCGGGTTCTCACTAGAAATGTCTTTGCATCCTTGAGGGCCTGTGGCATTTACTTGTGTTTTTTTTTTTTCCCCTTTTCTTTCCTTTTTTTCTTTTTTTTTTCTTTTCTTTTCTTTTCTTTTCTTTTTTTTTTCTTTTCCTGTGTTTTTCTGTGTGGGTGGTTTTTTGTTTGTTTGTTTGTTTTTAACTTCCCAAACCAAGGCCCCCTTCCTGGCTTTTCAGCCCTTGAACACCACCTGATGGGGTCCAGGGATCCGCCCCCATCGTCACCATGTCACGACAAGACAAGAAGAAACAACGTCAGGGGAAAATCAGTGGCGGGGAGCAGGGTCTTGGGGAATGAGATTTGCTTTGTCATTAGGGTTCTTTTCTTTTTTTTTTGATTTGGTTTTGGGGGATTTGTGGTTGGCACCTGCCATTTCCCGGTCCTTCCTTCTCTCCCTCTTTCCCACCCTTTTTTTCCTAGCAGGAAATTGTTTCAGGTTGTGACCGTGTCCAGCCTGGCACCCCCGGCCCCACCATCTCCCACCTACCCCATGAGCTGTCTGCTTAGGGCTGCATCTGCAGGGATCTTCCTTGCTTTCCTTTCTCTTCTATATATTTATTTATTTATTGGTGGGGGGTATTTCCTTTTTTTTTTTTTTTTGGTGTATATGCACACATTTTTTTCCTTTCTTTCCTTTTTTTTTTCAACAAGGTGCCTTCCTGTTACACAACAGATCGCTCTCAAAGTAAAGTGAATCGAAGAAACCGTAGCGCTAGAACACAGATGGTACTATTTTACCCGCATCAATTCAATATTGTCCCTTTTTGTGTTTGTGTGTGTGTATGTGATTTTGGAGGATTTGGTTTTGGTGGCGGGGAAGGAGGGGAGCTCGCTGTCCCCTCCATCCCCAAGTCTCTCCCAGCCTTTTTGGGTCCCCGCGGCACCTCCTTCTCTCCCGTCCCCAAGGAGACCCCAGGGTTTGGTGGCCACGGCCAGGATGACGGCTCATTGCAACGGTTTGGCCTTGGAATTGCTTTTTTTTTTTTAATCTATGGCACAAGTCCCCAGCGAGAGCTCGGAGGAAACACTCGTGTTCAAAGCTAGTACCATTGCTCCAGAATTGCGCATTTTTAAGGCAGGTTGTTAATTGGCACAAAAAAAAAAAAAAAAAAAAAAAAAGAGGTTTGTCTTTGTACGTCGCCGGTCTTTCCATTGAGCTTGTTTGGTTTGGGGTTTATGGTTTTGGTTGTTTTCCCCTTTATATTCTTCTTCTTCTTTTGGTGTATTTCTCCCCTTTCTCACGCATAGGGCTTGATTTCGCATCCAGATCCGTGGTATTTGCTTTTCCTTGTACTCCGACGTCGCTTCCCCGGAGGGATTTTTGTTTGGTTTTTGGTTTGTTTTTTTCAATTTCTTTGGTAGCAGAGATGAAGACGGGGGATGGGGCTGGGGACAAGAGTGCGTGTGTCGAGGGCAGGACGGGGCAGGACACAAAGCCAACAACCCAGTGCCGGAGCTCGTTCCTCAACCGAGAAGTAAACGAGGACCCAAGCGGTGAACATGGTGAGACTGGCCTGGCCCCACCGAGCCAGGCGCTGGGAAAGATCCTTCGCTCCAAGTCTTTCCTCATGTCTCTTTGCAGACAATTCCTATTCAAATACCCGATTTCTGTCGCTAAAAATGTGCTTCTTGACCTGCTTGGGCTCGAGGCGTCGCGGTGCGAGCTGCAGTCCCCCCGCGGCGGCCGGGCTCGGGGATGCACCGGGTGCCTCCGCCGGCTCTTTGGCTGGGAGGGACCCGGGGGACGGCGGCTCTCATGGGTTGGGGACGTCCATGTGCGTGGGGACTTGGGGCCAGTGGGTGCTCTTGGGTGTGTTGCAAGGTCAGTGGGAGGAAAGTGCCTGGTGGAGGAGACTGAAGCACCCAAGGGGGCAGGGAAGCCCTCGATCAGGTTTCCCAAGGCTTCAAGCATGAGAAACGCCCGTGATTCAGTAGGAGAGAAGCTCTGGCTGCTTGGGGACACCTTAGGGTATCTACATCTTAGAAAGCTTCAAGAACCAGAGGGTGCAGCCAGGAGAGTTTTCCTTGCTTGTCTCTCCTCAAATCACAAGGGTTTTAGCCCCAATCTGGGGGGGTTGTGCCACCTCTCATATCTCAACCACCTTTCCCCACCACAGCGGTTGGACACCTTGAGGTGGAACTGGCCCCTCTCCTTGGAGGCTGGACTCCGGCGGGTGGGTGAAGACAAGGCTCCGTGGCAGGGTTGCTTCTGAAACAGCACCTTGCCCTCTCCCTCTGTCCGTGTCCTCCTCCACCCAAACGGGGGTTCATCTCAGCCCTTCTGGGGCAGAGGAACCAGCCCAGTTCCCTTAATCCATGAGCTTGGAGGACCTGGCAGTGGGAGCCCCCCGAGGGCTCAGGGACCCGCAGGGCCCAAGAGCACCCACCCGCTCGGTTCGGCCGCTGCGGGTATGTGTGTGAGTCTGGGGTTGGCTTTGTCATGAGGAGGACATCGGGAGAGGGCAGGGAGGGCTGGGGGACATCATGCTTTGGAGAAAGTGCTTGTAGAAGAAGAAGGGACTCCAGGGTTGGTGCCAGGTTCCTCCTGCCAGCGGTTCATGCACCGCCGGCGGGCGTTCATGAAGAAGTTGCTGACAGTGTTGAGCTCCAAGCCGAGTTGCTGCGAGATGGTCATCTGCATCTCTTTGGACGGGCGCTTGTTCTCCTTGAAGATGGCGATCAGGGTGCGGCGCTGCAGGTCCGTGAAGACCAGCCGCTGCTTCTTGGGCTGCAGGCTCCTGTCTTTCTGCTGCTCTTGCTCTTTGCGTTTGCAAGCTAGACGTTCAAAAGAGAGAACAGGGCCATTAATTGGTGCTGACCAACCTGGCCTGCTTGCAGATTGCCTGGCTGCCTCCCAAAAACCAGGCCCTTCCCTCTAGTGAAACTGATGGCTTTTTGCCCACCTCTCCCTTGGCTTCCTCCCTCCTCTTCCTCCCTTTGCCTCTTGGGCTTCTGCTGAGAAGGGACAACAGCTCCTTGCAAAATTACTCCAAAAAAGCCCAGGTGAAACCCAGCAGCGCAAGCAACTTTTCAGATGGCTGGAAAAAGCCCAAGTCTCAGCACATCCTGATTATCCTGGTGCTAGATGAAACTCCTGGCCCCTCCCTGCTCCCACTGCCTGCCCTGCTCCTAAACCCTTGGCTTGTCCATCAGGCTCCCTTCCTTGTTCTCTCTCTGGCATGGGCACTGTTGCCGCTTCCTTGTCTCTTGCTGGAGGACTCGGGGAACCCGTGTGTTTTGGCCACCACATCCAGCTGCCAATGCCAAACCAGCAGGGAATAGCTGGTGACAGGGATAGTACGGGAAGTCTGGTCTGCAGCCAGCATGTTTCCTGATGAAGATGAAGAATGAGGCAGAAAGAATGGAAGGAGCGCTCTTGTGCCCACCTCATCTGGGAAGGAGGTTTCTTGCCCTGAAGAGCAGCCTCCAGGAAATTCAGGTTTCCCTATGCTCCATTTCTACATATCCTTTGGCACATGTGCCAGGTTGAACCAGCACCTAATTAAAATCTCCACTACTCATTTGGCTTGAGCATTAGGTCAGGAGAGAGGTGCTGTCTGTCCTTAGCAAATGGAAATTGGGTGCAGGGAACCAGGAAAGTCCCTGTGACATTTCCACGCTGTGTGCAAGGAATGGAGGGATGTGGCTAGACAAATTTGGGGAAATACATGAATTTTAATAGCAGGAATATCAAGCAAACTCTTGGTGGAAGTGGTGACTTTCTAATTATACTTTCCTAGACAGTAATATAGTCATAGAATAATTGAGGTTCATGAAGGTCCAGCACCTACTGGAAGCAAGACCAACTCGTAGCTATGCTGAACTTTAAGATCTAGGTGCTCGGGGCCTTGGCTGGGTCAAGACTTGGCTGGATGGATGTGGGCACAGCTGGAGCACGAGGCGCCCATCGGCGGGGCCAGGCATGGATCCAGCCTTCCAAGGAGCTCCCAGGAGCTTTGAAAAAACAGTCAGGAAATTGCGGTCCAAAATCTTTCTGGGAAAGCCCCGCTCTTGCCCTGAACGGAGCAGCAGTTTTCCGGATTGGATTTTCCAAAGACTTCTGCAGTGAGGGTGCAGCTCCTTTGAGACGTTTGCTCTGCAGAGGTTGCCGGTGGCCACATGCTTCTCTCAGGCACTTCCAGGAGTCTCCTACAGCTGGTGCAAAGCCCTCTGAGAGCCCGGAGGTCACGGCCGAGGGCTGCTGCTGCAGCGATGGGACATCCGCTTGGGTCCACGGGCCGCTTTCTCCTTTCTGGCTACCTACCCTTGCTTAAGGTCACCTGCGCTACTGTTCCTCTTTGCACCATAGGCACCACAGCAAAGGGTGATGTCCACCGCTCCCACCCAAAGCTGGAGGAATCCAGGGCTCAGTGCAGCATTTTTGACGTCCGACAAATGCAACCCTTTTCCCCAGCTGCTGGGCACTGTCCTGGCCCCATCCCAGGGGGTAGCAGGAGTCAGCGGCTCTGTCCCCATTTGGGGACAGGGGATAGAAGACAGCAGGATTAGCATGACCAGATACACTAAATCCAAACCAGTTATCCCTGGTAAAGGTGGTTAGAGGAAATTCTCCCCTTCCCTCCCCTTCCTCCCCTCCCAGGTCTTGCAAAAGGCCCTGAGTTCAGAGGCTGGGAACCAACACCCTAAGGGACAAGGGACAGTTTCAGCCCTGGTGGTGCTGGGGGAGCCTGTCCCAGGGGTCCCTTACTCAAACAGCCAGCAGAGAATGGTTTAGTGGAAACCTACCCTATGACCATCAGATGCTTGCAAAAAGAACAAACAAAAAAAGCCTTTATAGAAAATTCGACTTTTTTTTTCCCCAGGCATGAAATAAAAGAACCTCCCCCCAACCAAATCACCCCCAAAACCCAACCGACAAGCAGGACGCGTCCCTCCCCACGGTGACGTGCACGTTGAGCACAGCGTGTCCCCCGGCAAGCCCCTCGCCCGCCCTCGCCCCCTTCCTGCCTCTGCCCCGCATGCCCTCCCCATGCCCGCCTTGCTGGCGGAACCGTCCTTGCCCCGTCCTGCGGGCGCAGCAGGGACACGGTGACACGGAGCAGCGCGAGGCGGCTCAGTCTGCAGGTCACCTGCTTGAGACGCCCATTGGAACCACCTATAGATCTCCATATCTTATACAACCATGCGTATACAGCTGTGCGCATGCATGCGTGTGCACACATCCATATCTGTGTGCACCCATGAGAAATGTCAGGGGATGGGTGCCAGTGCAGGCATCCCGTGCCAACCCGGTTGTGCCCATAGTGAAGCCACCGGGATCCAGGCTGTGGATCCATGGAGCAGCCCCTGGTCTCATTCGCCAACCTGCGACCCAGTAGCTCATGTTTTCAAACCGGTATTTTTTTCCCCATTCAGTTATTAGGAGTAATTATTACTCGCCAGCTGCCTATTAATACCTGACAGTTCCATGGCAGACGCTAACAGACCCGGCATGAGTACAAGTGCCAAGCAAAAATGATTCCAATTGCCAAGAAAAATACCAAGCAAAAGTGTCTTCAGCAAAAATGATTTTACCCTCCTGCTCATATTTGGCTGGGGCTGGAGCCGCGGGCAGTGGCGTTGGAGGCGGACGGGTCCCGTTTCCTGCGCTTGTTTGTTTATTTATTAATTTATTTTTCCGCTGACGCAGCCCCGCACCCCTCTCCCTGCTCAATCTAATTACAGCTCCGCGCAGCAGAAATCGATAGGGATGCACGTCGGATCTATTCACAGCGGCCTCTCGGTGGAGGCTCTTTTTCCTATTCCTCTTCTGCTGCTTTCCTGGGGTGGCCCTCACCTCCTGAACCTGGTCAGGGCCACCAAGGCATCCCTAAAAGTGCTGCGACAGGAGAGGGCTGGGCAACGCATTTACTCCCGGCCAGACAGCGGACAAGGATTTTCCTTGTGATTCCAAATACCTCTTGCTAGGCCCATGGTCCAGGTGACTCATCTTCACCCACTGCTCTTCATCCGCCTCCTTCTGTGGCTCTCTGGGGCTGTCCCCCCTCCATGGGGATGAGGACACACTTCAGCGGCGCTGCCACCGCTTTCTTGAATTATTTCCCCTGCCAACACCCAAATACAGGATTTATTCCCTGATTTGTCCTGCTCCCTGGTTCTCCTGGGACAGATGGGTCCCTGATGGCACCTGGACCAAGGACGGGGGACAAGGACTGATGTTCTCCATAGCCACAAGGCACAGACTATGTGGATGCTCCGATGTCTAATAAGGGAGGAAGACCTTGGAAGGCAAAGGCCTCCAGCCTACTTCCCCCCAAGGAGCTTCTGTTCCAGGTTTCTCCCTCCTGGGAGACTTAGGTGGGAGGGAGAGCGTTTTCCTTGACTTAACCTTGACGGCTCAAAGCAAAATATCTCCCAAATCATTTCTAAAGGGACATAATAGAGACAATCAAATGGCTGCTGCTCAGAAGCTGCGATTATGCCTCGCAGCGTGAACTCCGCGGAGCATTTAACTAATATCTGATGGCTTTGCAGGCTTCCGCACCCGCCAGACGGCGGTTTCGCTATTATAGCCGCAAAACCTCGGTTTTCTCAGCCCCAGCGTGCTCTCCCTCTCCATTCACTTGCAATACAACCTGCAATTTTCTGCCCACTTTGCTTAAGTGCTGGTGATTTGTTGAAATCACAAAAGACAGCCAGGGCCTTTCAGAGCCAGCACGAGGGCTGCAAGCGAGGTTGCAGGCAGGGGGAAATCAAAACCAGCGTTTTTTTCTCCTTTTCTCCCTGTCAAATTGGCTTGCAGCAGTGTGAGGAGGGCAGCAGAGCATTAAAGGGCTCGAAGGGACAGAGAAGGGTTCTGGGATCGTGCTCAATTGGGCACGTGGGTCATGGGACAGGCTGGTTTTCCTGGCGGGCACCGGCCGGAAGGTGGCACAGGGTGAAGGTGGCACCTCCCTGCGCTGGACTTGTGCCCAGAGATGGGAGCAGCCCCTGGGACACTCATTTTGCCTCAGTTTCCCCCTCTCCTTGAAGGGGCAGAGGGAACCCCATCTCTTTGGCAGAGAGGGGGATATTTTGACAACACGTGTTACTGTTTCAGGCTCTGCCTTGGGCGTTTTGGAAGGTTTCAGGGACTTTGAGCGAACAGGGAATAACCCAGTGCCTCCCACTGTGGGGATGGAGTCCGAACCAGTTGCGTCTAGGCTGAAGACTCCAGGCTGAGGGGTGAGTGAGCAACAAGGTGGGAAGGAAAAGTGCTCCAAAAAAAGCCAATACTTTTTTTGTTGTTGTTGAAACTCCATTTGATTGCAAAACACTAATGAACACACAGTCAAAGGGGATTTAGTGTCAACCACACAACTCTCCAGCCCGTCTAAAGGAAGACGGAGGTGTTTGCTGTGAGCAGGGATCCAGATCACAGCCGAGAGCCTAGGAAAGGGCACGTTTCAATCCCACCCCAGCTCTCTGTGCTGCGTTTTGTACGGAATGCAGCAGCTCAGGAGCAAAAGCAGAAGGTAACAAGAACTGGTGAAAATACAAATCTTTGCAGGCCCAAAAAGACCCACACAACATGCATAATAATAATAATTATTATTATTATTATTATTATTGACATATAAGTGACATATAATAATAATAATTATTATTATTATTATTATTATTATAATTATTATTATAATTATTATTATTATTATAAAGGGGAAATCATTTTCCTCAGTATTTACAAATAAAAGCCCTGTGAGAAGGTATAACACTATTTTTAATGGTCAGACTTTTTTAATGGTCATGAAAAGGAGCAGTTTGGAATGCTTTTGATTTCACTTGTTTTCCTTGTAAAATAATTAAAACCAACACTAGATTTCAATGGAAGTCAAAGAATCTCAGCGAGAGGCGGATTGAGAGCGGCCCCGGTCGCTCTGTGGCCGCTGGGGCCGTCTGCTCGGGCGGCGGGTGCAGGTGGCGGCACCGGGAGGTCGGGCAGGGGGTGGCTGCGGCGGTGCGAGCCCGTCCCCTGCGCACAACCGTGCTGTTTTCCATCGCGTTGGAGCATCCTTGGCGCTGCCGGTCCCCTGCCACCCCCCGCAACGCGCCAGCCTTGTGGCCACGCAGGTGTCAAGAGAGCAGGGGGCTGTGGAAGCTCCTGGGAGTCCTGCAGCCCGCGGCATCTTTGAACCACACTGGAAAAACCGCCACGCTCTAGAAACCACCAGATCTGGGAACACAGGGAGCATCCAGAGCTGCTTTTAAGAAATGCCTTGTGTCTACAGCGTGACATCCCCACTGTCCCTGCCAGCCGTGCTCTGCTTCGGGGTATCCGCGCTGCAATGTGCTGGGCTACGTGTTGTCTGTACTTGGTAAATTGGTGCGTTGGGCACGAAACACCCAGGAAAGCTAAGACCTCTCCTGCTAATGCTGGAACCTGTCGCCAGGTTGTGACAGAGCACAGATGTACTTCTCCTGATGTAGAAGCAACCTCAAAAAGCAGCGAGATTGACAAACTCAGTGCTGCTCAGAGCACTCCCGCCCCAGCAGAGCCAGCACAGGCAGCACAGGAGCCCTTGGGACACGAGGCAGCCCCAGCGCTGCGGGGATGCTCTGCTCACACTGGGAGCAGGATCTGTGCTGGCCTCTGTGGAGGCTCCCCAGGATGAGCCTGTGGATGTGCTTCCCCAATGGATTCCCCAGGAGATGCCGGAGGACGAGCCCTAACGCCGGGGAGAGCCCACAGTCATTGGTATGCGGCCAGCACGCTTTCTCGAGCACAGCAAATTAAATCTTCCTCCGAATGCTGCAAATCAGGAGATGAGATGAGAGCAGGCATCCGCGTGCGCCTTGTTGGGTGCATTTCCTTCGCAGCTTTGGTGACTTGTTCCAGCAACCGGCTCCAATTGACGTGTCCAGGTCTGCAAGACCCCACCAGCACCGACACCATCTGGTTCCATCGCTGCCCTCCCGACAGCGCGGGGGCTACCAAAGCAACGCAGGAGAAGGGAGGTTTGGAGGTGAATGAGCAGGTCCTCAGCCACCCACACGGCTGTTCCCGGCCAAGAGAAGCAGAGATGAGGTTTGGCTGGGACCAGAGGAGGCTGGAGGAATCTAGTGGAGCCACAGCGCTCCCAAACGTGTAGCTCCATCGGGATCCAAGCAAAGCACCGATGCCAGCCCTGCCGGATGCCTCACTCTGTCTTCTTCTGGACACAGCGAGAAATGGTTGCAGTTGACTGGGAAAAAATATAAGTGTTTTTGCTGGTAGAAGCGACTCCTTTGTGCAGAAGTTTGCTTCCCACTACAGTCATGAGTTGCTCGGTGCTGGTGCTGGGGTTTGGGACCGGATTCAGCTGCCCGGCGAGAGGCAGAGCTGGCGCGGGTGCCTTGGGAGCCGCCTGCCGGCTGCGCTCCTCTCCTCCCTCGTCACGGCCACTTAGCGTGATGAGAACAAATTGGTGCTAATGAAGTGCTGGAGCCGGGCAGAGCAGGAGGCTGCGGCCGCGGCGCCGCCGGGGACCGCGGGGCGGGCGGCGGGGGGAGCCCGGCGCCTGCGAGGGCCACGGAGGCCCCGGGGGACGGCGCGGGGAAGCGGCTGGAAGCCGCGAGGCCGCAGGGAGGCTCCGCTTGGACGCGGGGACCCGGCTCTGCGGGGCACGCGAGCCCCGGGGGCAGAGCCGGGCAGCACCGAGAGGGTTTGGGGCTGATTTCTGCCTTCAGGCTGCGATGCTGGTAATGCTGCACGGGGAGGTTGCACGCTTCGAGCTTCCCCACAGGAATCGGGGCCAAGTGACATCCTCTTCCCCACAAATGGCATTTTCCGGCGGGCAGCAGCCGTGTCTCCCGGCCAAGCGCTACTGGTGCCAGCGCGGGGCGACCCGCTGCCCTGTTCCCCGGCCCCTCGGTGCACGGCGGCTCCGGAGCGGCCGCCGGGACACGGGATGGAGGAGAAGCCGGTGTCCCCACGGGGCCATCGCCGCCCGCAGCAGGTCCGTGCTCAGCACGGGCACCTCTTTGGGGCTCCAGGAGCTAAATGAGTGACAGTTTCCTCGTCCCTCCGGGCGACACGCGCTGAGGAGCCCGGGGACGGACGTGAGCCCCGCGCACGGTGCTACAAGGTGCCAAGTGGCCATCCAGGCTCCAAAGTTTCCTCCCAGCTATTCCATCAGGATGTCTGGGTGCTTGTTGTCATCCTGGAGGGATGGTACCGTCCATGTGCCCCCCGCGCGCGAGAATGGATTGATCCATCCCCCGCCCGCTGGCGCCCCCCCCCCGCCGCGCGGCTGGAGCGGAGCATGCGCAGTGCGCCCCTCCGCCCCCCCCGCGCCCCGGGCTGCAGTGGGACAGTCCGGGCCCGGCCCCTCGGCCCGCGGGCGCCTCCGCGCGGCGGAGAGCGGGAGGGCGCCGCCCCCTGCAGGCCGCGGGGAATGGAACATCCCCGCACTCCCCCCCCCCCCCGAACTCACTGCGATGGAACATTCCCCCTCCGTGCCACACGGGTTGGGCGAGTCCATCGGCTTCCCGCGGGGGGGGCGATAATCCCCCCCGCATGAGCCAGGGGAATGGCAGCTCCCAGCACGGCGGAGTGGGAGCTGCGCTCAGGGCCGCACCACGGCTGCCCCACACGGTGCACCATGGCTGCCCCCTGCACTGCCCCACGGCTGCCCCACACACCGCCCCGCATGGTGCCCCTTGTCTACCTCACACATTGACCTATGGCCACCTTACAGATTGCCCCATTGCTGCCCCACAGCTGTCCCATGGCTGCCTCACACACTGCCCCACACAGTGCCGCCCCACATGGTGCCACCTCAGGTGCCACCTGCATGGCACAGAGCCCCCTCAGCAGGGCCATGCAGGAGGGCTCGGCAGGAGCCACGCGCCAGGGTGAGGCGAATGGGCGGCCTCGCTCCAGGCCTCATCCTCTACCTTGTCTCTGCCCCTGCATTGAGGGGAAAAACAGCACATTTTGCCTCAAAACGGAGCTGTGGGCAACGCGGGCACAGGCCAGGCCTGCCGGGAATCGCTCAGCGCTCGCGGCTCCTCGCGCCGCTGTTATTAGCTGGGCTCCCCAGATATTTCCGAGAGTAATTGCACTGATCTGCGAGGGATTACACGGTGCTGCTGTTGTAATGGATGATGTTTTAATTTGCGCTGCCGAGGCAGGGACGCGCTTGGCAGGGAGCAAGTGCCCTCCTTCCACCCAGCCGAAACCTAAAACCCACGGGAATGGCCTGGACGTCTCGTGCCGTGGAGCTAACGCGCGAAATTTGGGTCATGCTGAGGCTGAAATGGGGTGATATTTCTCACAGGCAAATATTTCTCACAGGTTTTGCTTTTCCATGAGTTTTACCCCAGTTCAGCTACTTTCACCATCAACTTATTTGAAAAAAAAAAAAGCCATGTTGGAAGCAGTTTTGCCTATACAATGGGGGATTTCTTTTCCCCGTGGGCTCTGTGCTGGTCAGGCAATGGCTCACTCCTTATTTCCTGCCTGCTGGGCTCGAACCCGGAGCCTGAGTCTCATTCGGGCAGGTTCTTGGAGGAACTCTGTGCAATTCCCAGCTTGCAGCCTGGCCACAAAATGCCCGTTGTGCTCCCGTGATGGGCTCTCCGGGCGATTCGGCATCGAGCCGCGGCCAGGGACCAGCCGGGCTCGGCTAGCGTTCCGGAGGGCGCATCCCTCTCCCTGCCTCCCGCAGCGGGGCCGGCTCCCTGCCCGGTGCCGGGTTGTCCGGGCCGTGGTCCCGGTGTCCTGCAGGGCTTGCGACACCTCCAGAGGGGCAGCCGCTGTGCTGGGACTGCCAAAAACCGGCATCTCCAGCCACGGAGGGGAGCGACCAACCAGAACGGAGCCCAGTGCCATGATCTCCATCCCAGCTTCCCTCTGCTGCCACAGAGGGTTTTGCTTTTTTAACTGCCACCTTCCTTTGCCATCCCTGGTCCGAGGTCCCCAGTCCGGAGGTGACTTCCCAGAGGGGCACCAAGGCAACACCAAGAAACGGGGTTGGGACGTGAGCGCAGCCCATGCCCCACGGAGGGCCAAGATGGGACTCCCGCGTCCGGCTCCCCAACGCGGCACCAAGCGCAAACTTCCAGGCCGATGTTACCTTTAGAAACGCCCCCCGCGCCGAGCTGTTGCTTCTGGTAAAGAAGCAATTAATCACGGGAAGTATGTGATAGATTTGTAATCAGATCTGTGCCCGGCCCCCCTGCCCACCGCCTGCGTTTCGCAGGCCTGGGTGTTTTTCCTGCCCCCCCGGCTCCGTGCGGCAGGGCCGGGGAGGGCTTGGAGGGGGCAGGGAAGAGCTGGTGCAGACCATTGATTCTGCCCTGTCGATTTTATTGAAACTCCCACGAGTAGCTTTAACTACGTGTTGGATATTGCTGGCACATCAGTTTGATCGCTACGTGACTGGCTGGGGAGCTCGCCGCAAGGTTTGTAAAGAGGGAGGCCAAGGCAGGGGGTTCTGCAAGCGGCGATTTTTCTTTGGTCAGGTTTGTGCCGGCCTCGGAGCCAGGGCAGAGGCGGGAGCACCAGCGAAACCGGCGTTATCGCCTCTGTATTCCCACCGGATTGGGATTATACCCTCGGTCGGAGCTGCACCGGCCGCATTCCTGCCTCTCCTGAAGCTGGGGGTGAATGGCATAAACTCATGGATCGGTGAATGTACCTGGACAATTAGTTTGTCCAACAAAATTATTTCTGTGGCCAAATTGAATTTCTTTCGATTTTAAAATTTAAAAAGAGGAAATCTTTTGAGCAAAATATTCCAAGAATGAAAGGAGAAAAAAAATAGAGGTAGAGTGAGGAAAAGGAAAAAGAGAGAAAAAAAGACAAAGAGAAAGAAAAACAGAAAGAGAAAGGGAAAGAAAAAGAGGAAAAGAAAAAGAGAAAAAGAAAAAGGAAAAGGAAAAGGAAAAGGAAAAGGAAAAGGAAAAGGAAAAGAAAAGGAAAAAGAAAACTAAAAGAAAAAGGAAAATAAGAAAGGAAAAACCAAGAATGGAAATGGGAAAAAAGGACGATCGAAGTGATGAAAAGAGAAGATAAATGAAATCACGCTGCTGTGTGTTGTAGCTATATCAAAGCCTCGGCTGAAAGCAGCCAACGAGCACTTTCTGTTTTCACTGTTTTTACTCACCATCTTCCTTCATGTCCCTTTTCCCATTTTTATAGAAAATAAAACTAAAAGGAAGGGTAATGTTTCTCTGAAGATACTGAGTGGCAGGTTTATTCTTCCTGGGTACCTGAGGTACCAGCCGGCAGCGCTGCCGACCCGGCCCGGTGCTTCCCAGCACGGCGGGTCCGTGTCTCTCATTTGCGATATAAAGCGACTTATTGCTTGATTTTGGCATGTAAGCAGCAAAAACAGAAAGGCAGGAGTAGCCAGCTGGAATTAAAATGCCGTCAAAGAGAGTGTACAAAACCTATATAAAATGTTATTTTAAAAATCCTTGAGCAGGAGAGCGAGGCGAGGGGCAAGTCTACGGCCCCAGATTTAGAAAATGTTCCTCCAGAGATCCCTTTTCCAGGAGATATGACAGTGCTTATAATGCAAAACACATGATTGAAGATCTCGGCTCTGCCTATATTGATTAAGCAGCATCTTCTAGTGTGAAAAACAGGGCCGACCCTCCTCCTCCTCCTCCTCGCCGCAACGTGGGGACTGCAGCCGCCGGCCCCGGCTCTGCCTGGGGTATCGCGCTCCTCCCTGCCCCGAAATGCAAACACAGGGGGCTTTTCCCTGGCCCCCACCCCCTCTTTTTAGAGAAATATATATATATATACACACACAGACATATATATATACATATATATATATATATATGTATATGTATATAATTTAAGACTGGCAGCTACACTTTGAGGAGCAAAACACCCAGCTAAGCCAGCTCAGGTCCTCACTACATGGATAAAAGATCCTCTTTAAAAATCCCCATCTCCAAACAACCTGCAGGATGGACAGGCAGACGGACACGCACGTGATCACAGCCACACTGTTGTGCGAGCTGATCCGATGGCTACACACGCACAGAACAGGCACACACAACCACACAGGCACAGGCACGCACAACCGCACAGGCACAAGCAGACTGATGGACAAAGCCAACCAGCTCTGCGTGTGCAAATACAGCCCTCGGCCTCCTGATTAACCCCCCAAGAGTGACCCGTCTCCTGTTTGGTGACAGCTCCAAAATAAAAGCAAATAATCCTTTTTTTCTTTCTTAAGAGTATTTAAGCTATCTGAATTGCTGGGAATAATCATGTTGGGGTGGAAAAGGTTGTTTCAGCTTCGGAGAGATGCTTTCAAATTTTTGGTAAAAGAAAGCAGTTTGGAAATCAACTTTGCTTCAGATAAAAGCCCTAATTTGGGTGACTGATTTTATTTATATATATATATATATATTTCTTTTTTCTTTAGGTGCAAAGGTCCCAAATTTCTTTCTTTCTTTTTTTTTTTTTTTTCCCTGACCCAGTCAGCATTTTTTGCCCCATTTTTGTGCCATCCTCAGTTCTGACCAGCTCAACTGCAGGTGCGTCCACAAACAACAAGCACCTAAACACAGAGACATGCCAGAAAACGAACAAAATGCCTTAAATCAAAGCCCAGACCCACTCGGCCGCAGAGAATCTGGCTGGTGGGCAGAGACGCATCCTGTCCCCGTTTGCTCCTGGGATCCTCCTGTTTAGGACTGGGGGCGTAAGGATGGATCTGCTCTGGGATGGGGAATGGTTTGGACCCCGTCAGTGCGGACAGGAGGGCGACAGGTAAAAAGGGGAGCAAAAGCAGAGCTTTTGTGGACCTTTTCTGGACTGTTTCTGGCTGTGACAGTCCTGGTTTTGCTCGCAGGTGTGAGTGTGTCTTGTGGGGAGCTCTGCTCCGAGACTGTGCTGGATCCCTCCCAAGAATATTAAGGTTTGACAACCATTCTCTCTAGGTTTGGAAAAGACAAATTTCCCTGGATTTCCAGCAAGCTTGTGGAGTTTGACGCATTTATCTTTGTGTCAGGGTAATGCAGGTGTTTGGAGCAAAAAGCCAGCTGAAATCAATGGAGTCACGAGGGTTTCACTAAGGGCAGAGCTGGAGCCTTGGGACCACGTGAGACCTCGGCGAAACCTTCCACTTTATAAATGTCACCAAAAGCTTTAAATTTGACCCCCCAAAAGAACAAAAAGTTCTCTGAAGGGGATCAATCCATGGATCTATCTCATCACCTGTTATTGAAGTGTTGAATCCCCCCCTTTTTTACAGAGGAGTGAGAAGAAACACAACAAAATACCAACCCTCCCACTATTCCTTTTCCCTCTCCATCCCTTCGCATCCCTTCTTCCCTGGGAGATGCCTGGAGAAGGGATCACTCTATCCCAGAGGGACTTTGGGAGCCCCAACGGCCACAGCATCAATCCCATCACATTTGAGGGACCCATCTGGCCAGGCTGTCCCCTTGGTCCTTGGAATTATGATTTCTCTATGGGGACCCTGGGCTATAGCACACACAGGACCCCCCAAAGAGGGTCAGAAATACGGATTATGGCCAGATCCATGGATTAATTGTGTTCACGCTTGGACACTGGGATCATCAGACCTTCTTCTGGCTCCCTGGCCCTCTGACAGACAAGCGAGCGCCGTTGTCGCCGACGCTCTTTAAAGCTCTGTAATCGGAGCAGCCTTTGCTGGCTGTAGTTGCAGACACGTTGATATCTCTGTCAGCCCCTGATACCATCACCCGTCAGCAGCTCCGAATACATTTGCAATTTTATCCCTAATGGAGAGAGTTTGCTCATTACCTGCTCTTTATCGGCCAAGGGTAGCGTGACTTCCCACAAAGGGGCATCATTCTTTGGAGCTAATCTGGCAAGCTTAAAGATTTGGCCTTTTACAAAGTGCCGCGGAGTTTGTTGGCTTTAATAACCCAGCTCAGGCTTCTCGATATACTCCGTGAGCACTTCCATTCCCACTTTACGTGTGGGGAAACTGAGGCACGGGAAGGGAAATGGGAGGCATTTGGGGACGTTCACTCTGTCAATCTGCAGCAAAATCCAACCTGCTGCTCCTGGCACATTTTGTAGGGTGGAAGTCCAAGAAAAGACAACACTGGGCAGAGACTTATCCATTTTATCTTTTTATATATACATATATTTTATCTTTTTATATATACATATATATATATATATATATATATAAAAGATTTACTTTAAATGGCCCTTGCACACAAGCCGTAGGTGGGAGCCTGGCCCCAGCTCCCCATCCCTGAGGGCTCGTGCTCCTTGCAGCCACTGTCACCTTCTCCATCCTTTCCAGACACTGGACCTCTCCCGAAAACCAAAGCCCACGAGCACATCGGAGCCCCCAACCTGGGGCTCGCTGGGTAAAGGACAACCCCAGACCTCGCTCCTCCTGCTACCTGCACCGCAGCCGGGCAGCACCTTTCCCTGGGCCCTGCTCTTGCTCACTTCTCTTGCCTGGATTTAAGCTTAGCGGTTGCAAAGCCGCTGCTGGAGGAAGGGGAATTATATCTGCAATTTGCAGAAATTTGCAATTTCCAAAATTGTTGGAAATTTGCAAAAAGTCATTTTGTTGCGGTGTCGGTCAGGCTTTTCCTCCCTGTGCTGCAACACAAGGAACGACACTAGTGCCAGTGAAGCCCCTCTAACAAGCAGCTCCCGCTTTGCCCTCCTGTCTGACGGTCAGTTCCTGCTCTGGGGTTTTCTGGCTCCCTTTTTTATCCTTTTCTGGGCTGCCAAAGCAGCAGTCGAGCCCAGCTGCCCAAGAGCAGCCTCGGAGCAGGGAGCCGGCGGCAACATCCCAGATTCCCCAGCAGAGGGGCAAGTTAGTGATTGCCCCCTCCATCCCAAACTCCGCATCCCAAACCTAACGGCCTCCGATGTCTGGAAATGACCCAGTGAGGGGGACAGGGCATAGAGTCCTGCTGGGCAGAGCTTTCCAGCTAAACCTCAGGAAAAAAGAGGCGAAGCAAAAGGCGATCGCGGATCTCTAGGTGGTGGGACAAATTTGGTACCTAGAGCGGGAAGGGACTTGGGGACAAAGAAGCTCTGCTCAGTGCTGGCCCATGGCTTCTTATAACCCCCCCAAAATGCTGTTTTCGCTCATGGAAACGGCTGTCCCTGAGCTCACCGCCTAGCTCCAGAGCTGTGTTTCTGTGAAGTATATTCAAGTTTTTTATGCCATACAGTGTCATCTGCCATACAGCCCCCTTGCTCTGCCTGCAATTGCCCTGCATCCCTCTCAATAATTTCCAGGCTTCCTTGAGAGTCTTGTATCCCTTGAATCCCCGGTATCCCCATCTGAATGTGGATGTTAAGACGCAGATAGAGATGCTGTTCTCAAAATCCTAACCTTTTCTGCAAAAATGCCTCTTGTTCTTAATACTTAACAGTGGTTCTTTGTTTTAGTGGGAGCTTCATCTATTTAAAATCTTCTTCCCACCTTTAAGCCCAGGAGGATCCATGTGGCCTTTTTGGCTTTGCTGTTTCTTAGTAACCCCAAATGTTTTAAGACCCGTCGTCCATTTTGTCTGCAGGTCCTCGCCTTGATTTAAATCTTGCCGGAGATGATCTATACCGCGCGCGATATTAATGAGATTTTGAGTTTCCGTTTAATCAGCAAATCTTGCCACTCAATGGCCACAGCCCTGCGCGGGGCTGTTAATAAATCCCCCCGGCGCGCTGCTCCCCTGCATCCATCCCCTTATAGCCACGCAGCACTCACATCTTTGGCCCGTTGGCAACTCGTGTCCCACCATCTGGCTGGATGCATTAGCCATGGTGGCCTCCGGACAGCTCCTGTCGGATCAATCCCGTGTGTGGAAAAGCTCTGAGCCCCTAGGACATGGAGGCCGTTGGCATCCTGCTGGAGCAGGGAATTGATGCTGCTGATACCCAGGCGGTTCCCATGCACCACCCTAGCAAGGAGGTGCCCCCGGCACCAGCCTGGGTTTAGTTCTGGCTGGTACCTTGCTGGACTTTTCTTTTGGCTCCTAAAAGGCAGCCAGGGTCAGAGTGTGTCGATGTGAGGACATACAGATGGAGCAAAGCTTTCCAGCACCTTTGCCAGGGTGCCAAGCTCATGGGCATATGCCCAAGCCATTCCAGGAAGCATCGGGGATTTAGGCAGCAAGGCAGAAACCTCTTGCCCTGCTCTTGGCCTGATACTCAATTCAGGTGCTAAAGCTGGGAGATAACCAAGGACATGGTGATTCCTGCTCACAGAGAATCCAGCCCATCCAAAAGCAGAGGTGACCCTAGGGCATCCCCAGAGGCCTTGAAGCCTGGGGCACAGCAGGTTGTTTCTCTGAATCTCTTCGGATCTGGAAAATCCCAGCCCTGCCAAGCCAAGGCCTGGAGGTGCTTTCAATCGTTTGGTCATTTTTTTTCTTCCTTTTGCAAATCAACTACTGAAAATCTGTTGGGTTTTGGGTCGAGCTGTACACACAAGTTATGTGGTTGTTGGGGGAGTGTGGTGAATCTGGGCCCTGCCTCTGGTCTTCTCCTGTCTTCAGCCATCTCTCTCCTGCCTCCTGTTCACCAGTTCTGCTCAAATGTGCAGCCACCCGGGCTGGCAGTTCAAATCTGCTCCCCCATTTCGGCATTTGCTCCATGGCATCACCAAATCTGCCCAGAAATATCCCAAATCTCTGCACACCCGGAGCTCCTGCTGTGGGCACTCCGGCTCCAGCCTCTCCCGGCTCCCCTGCCCTGCAACTGGAACTGAGCAGAATGAGAAAATATTGGATTTGTTTTCTGGAGGAAGGAAAAAAAAAAGAAAAAAAGAAAAAGAAAAATCCAATATTCTGTCTGCAATCCCAGACTCCGTGCCTGGTTATCACAGGAAAATGCTGTAAATCTCCCGTTTCCCCACGAGTGGAGGAAGAAAGACGAATCCTCTTTTAATATTCTTATTTTCTCTGCCTTTTGGAAACCCCATCATCTTGCAGGCAGCACCACAAGGTCTTTGTTGACCAGGGCTTAAACCTGCTCTCCCAGCTCCCCCGACCCCAGGAAGTCGCCTTGCACACCCTGCCCAGCCGCTCGCAGGCAGCGGCAATGAGATTTTAATAGATGTATTTTCAAATTAGTTCTGGGCCTTTCAAGACTTATCAGTTAAATGAGGTTTTTCAAATTGATTCAAAGGTCACTCCGAGAGTTTTCTCTTCTCTGTTATCTCTCCCTTATGGTTTCAGTAGCAATTGACAGGACCAGGAGAAAAAAAAATCACCCTTTCGTTGTACGCCCAGGAAAAAAAAATCAAAATACCCCAAATTATGCACCCACAAATGACCACTGAATCGTCAGTCGGGGCTACCAGGCTCTGCTTTGGGGGTCGGGATCCTTCCGTAGCAGACAAGGAAAAGAGGGGATGGAGGAGGGACTCGGCGGGGAGCAGAATTATTTTGGGGGGGTGTCGCTTTGCAAAGCAGCAGAGGAAGAGGCGACTGCTGCAAAGGGCTTGGGTGCTTCCTGGGTGAAGCTGCCACCCAGAGCAGGGGCGAGATTATTTCCTCGTTGCGGGGGTTGTTGCTGGGGCGGGGGGGAGACAGGGGAGGGAGAAGCAGATTTAATATTTAACCGGCGGGAGGTTTTATTGGCCCCTTCTGACGCGCAGATTAAAAGCAAACAGAAAAATAGCTTAAGACGGAGCGAGACGGCCCGGCCCCAGCGCGCTGATAACGGGAGGCGGCGCGGAGCGGGGCGCGGCGGGGCGCGCAGCGGCCGCCCCCGCGGAGCCCCGGCCCCGCCGCGTCTGCCCGTTATTAGCGTGCAAAAGCCCAATCGCAAATTAGGTTTCCAGCGAGGAATAGGGGGTTCTTGTCCTCTTCTTAATTATTTTGTTTCGTTTTGTTTATTCTGTTCTGTTCTCTTCTCTTCTATTCTATTCTATTTCATTTTATTTTTAAGGCGGATATTTCCTCTTGCGCAGAGGAAAGACAGTGCAAACGGGTCCCATCTCCATCCCCAAATATTTTTTTTCTTCCGCGCAATAATTTGCTTCTGAGCCTATAAATTCCTCCTCACCACCCGTTACGGAGGTGGCTTTTCCCCGATCGCCCCTCGCATCCACGCGGATCGAAAGCAGTGAAACGGCCCAGGATTTTCCACGTCTTGAGGAGCTGGGGTGGAAAGAAAATGAGAAATATTTCCCCGTTTTTGCGACAGCGAATTCTCGTCCCTTATTCTCGCAATTGTTCCTATCAGCAGTGTTAGATGCCAGCATTAGTTGACAGTATAAATTAGCGCTATTAATTTTAGACTTTGTCAAAGGTCTCGGGTGTTTGCTGGCCCTTTGCCTTGTCGCAGCCCCGCGTTGGTGATTCGCGTTTCGAGTGATTTTCTCTTTCAATCGGCGACACTGTTTTGTGCTTCACAGGGGACTCGTTCGGGGAGAACGAGGGAGAAAGTGAGAGAAAGAAAAGAAAAGAAAAGAAAAGAAAAGAAAAGAAAAGAAAAGAAAAGAAAAGAAAAGAAAAGAAAAGAAAAGAAAAGAAAAGAAAAGAAAGAAAATGAAAGAGAAAAGAGACTAAAGGAAAGGCAAATTGAAATAAATAAAAGGAAGAAGGAGAGGAGAGGAGAGGAGAGGAGAGGAGAGGAGAGGAGAGGAGAGGAGAGGAGAGGAGAGGAGAGGAAGAAAAAACATAAAAAAAATACAAAGAAAACGAAAAAAAGGAAAATGATAAAACGAAAAGGAGGACAGGAAAAGAAAAGGAAAGAAAATGAGAATAACGAAATGTGAAAAAGAAAAAGAAAAAGAAAAAGAAAAAGAAAAAGAGAAAAAAAAATCGGGTAGCTGCTCGGCAAAGCCTTTCGCGCCCGTTGCGAGCGGCGGCTCCGTCCCGGGCCCATTTCGGGGCCCGGCTCCCCACTGGTCGCCTCTGCCCGGGGGCTCCCCTCGCTGCTCGCGGTGGGCAAGATCTGGGCTACAAAACTAAGAAACGGCGGTGCGCGCTCTGGGCGGGCACCGTGAGGGGAAGGTGCCCGCGGACCCACTGGGCGGCTTCGAGGGGCTTCGCGCGTGGGACGGGGTCCACGCGGGATCCAAGGTGACTTCAGGCTTGCGGGGAACGGCGAAGAGCCCGGAGCGCCCGGCGATGCCTCCCGCGGCGGCTCCCGGCGAGGAGGGATCCTATCGACTTGTCCATAAATCTGCCCGGCGCATCAAGCGCTTTATGCCAGCGCTGGGTTTCGGACGCAGAAGCGCGCGGGGGAAAAAAGCGCCTGATTTCTCCGTCAAGCGCTAATTCGAGTTAAGGACAAATAAATGCGGATCTGAAGGAGTAACCGTGTCGCAAATAAAAAGGGAAACAACGATGTTATCGCCCTCCGCCGTAATAATCACCAATGAATTTTCTATTCCTGGGTGCACGAATAAATTCTTGGCGGGGATGTGTTTTTTTTCCCGAGCCGTCGAGGCCAGCGCTGGGAATGAAGGCGCTGGGAGACGTGGAGAGCGGAGCTGGCGTCGCAGATGTCCCCGGCTAAACGCTCTTTGGGCTAAAAGGGACGAAATCGTCCCGGAAGGGTCGGGAGCGGTGAGCGCGGAGGCACCCACCGACCCACGGACACGTTGGGTTGAGAGCCCACAGGAGCAGCCGGCTCCCAAATAAGCGCCTGGGAGTGGAGCTGGGTGCCGTGGAACCGCTTTGGCTCCCCATCGGGAATCCCAGCGTGTCGGGTGCCCGGGATGGAGTGTGGGGAGACCACGGGTAGGGGATCACGGGTGAAAGGGGACGTTTCGGCCCACTCTGCTGCTTGTGCCGTTACAAAAAGAAACCCGACAAGCTCATTCCTTACTGGGGAAACTCGACCCGTCGTGGGCTGCGGCGCGCGGGGGCGAGGCCGGGAGGTCGCAGAGGCAGACGGGGCCGTTGTTCGCTGGACCTGGAGTCTCTCCCGGGCTACGTCCCCAAGCCGGACCGGTCCTTGCCCACTCGGAGGCTGGGGTCTGGCCCGGTGGGAGGTTCGGACTGAATTTCGCCCTGGCTCTTAGGGAGGGCTGAAAAGGGGGCGAGGGGACGTCCCCGACCGTCCCTAGCGCCCCGAGCAGAGCCGCGCCGATGCCCTCCACCAAAGAGGGGGCGGACACCCCCCTTAGCACAGAGGGCAGAGCGGGGATGGGGGCGGGTCTCCATTGCACCCCAGAGCTGCATCTGAAGGCGGGGGGGGCTGCGGAAAGATGGATGGGCCGAGGGGCCGGGCCGGGCAGCGCCAGCTGTTGCCCAGATGCTTCCCGATGAGACCCCGCATTGTGCCGAGCGGAGGAGCCGCTGCCCGCCCGGGGCTGCGGGGGACGGTGTGGGGAGGTGCGGGTTTGGGGCGGGGGGGGGGGGGCGCCGATCATCTCGTAGCCCCCCGGCCGCTGCGCTGCCCCGGGAGGCGGCAGGGCCCCGGTTGAATAATTAATGGTTCATCTGCGCACGAGGGCGGCGAGAGAGGGGAATTGGAGTGGAAAGAAGAGAAAAGCAGCAATTGCCATTTATAGGGGCCCAGCTTGTTTATTGATCCTCTATTTACTGACTCGAACTAATACATCAGATGGACTCCTGAACCCGGCCAAATGGCCTGCGCTACTGGGCCGGGCGGCAGCCGAGCTGGCGAGGACCAGCCGCGATGCCGCGGGCGTTGGGCGCCCCGCCGGGACCGGGCGCCAGGGCTCGACCGCGGCCCCGCTGCAAGGCCCGGGGACCCCAGTGACCCTCGGCTCGGGGTCTCCCCTCGCTCTGGCTGTGCTGCCCCCAGACGGAGTTCTCCCGTTTCTCCCGTTTGAAAACCACTCTCTTTTTTTTTTCCCCCTTTCTCTCTCATTAGGAGAGGGGGTGACTTTACTATTCCCAGGTTGCTGTTCCTCACCGGGGCCCGGCCGGGGGTCGGAGCCCTCCTGCCTCCCCTACCCAATCCCCCTCTATCCTCCCCCCTTCCCTCAACGAGGGTTGCTTCGCAGCAGCGCTTTCCCAGCATTTGGAGACGGTATAAAAGGACGAGCGGGATCGATCGGCGGCCCCGGGGTGAAGCAGGGGGAGGCATTCGCCTGTATCGATCGGAGGGGCCGGCCACGACCCCCCCCCCCGACCCTTTTCCATATAATCACGCTTTTAAAGGGAACGCGAGGCCGTAGGCGCGGGGGGCGGCACACGGGCCGCGCCGTGGGGATAAGGACGGGGCCGGGGGACCCTGTTCGGGCCTCCCCAGCTGCGCCCCTATCCGTGGCCCATCCGGATGCGGGGCTGCGGTCCCGCTTCTGCTTCAGCTTCCCACGACGGCCGAGGGCTGCGGCGGGGCCGGATCCGGCCCACCAGAGAAAGTGTAGCCTGGAAAAGGCGGGGGGGAGGCGTTCAAAAGCGAACACAGCTCCCCCCGCTGCGCCCCTCTGAGGGGCTTTACCTGCCTCCCGGTAGCACGCCGGGGTGGGGTGACCCCACTCCAGGATCTCCTCGTCCCCACGTCCCTTTGACGCGGAAACGCGGCGAGAGAAACGAAACGAAAGCAGGGTCCGGCGGGGCGGCAACGGCGCCGGGGAAGGGGAACAAAGACGCGGGGCCAGGGAGGCCTCGTCGCGGCTCTCCCCGGCCGGCATCGCGGAGCCGGGTCCGGTACGGAACGCGGCTGCCTCGGTGGGGCCGCCCCGACGGGCAACTCGGTGCCGGACCGGGGCCCGCGCGGGGAAGCTGAGGTTTAATGGAGGCGCCTCCATTGTGGGATTTTCCTCGCCCCTCCGAAACGGTCATTTTCAGTTTAGGGAAATAAAATCCCTCCCCTTGCGCCAAGCGCCCCTCGGGGCACACGGGAGGTCGCGGCCAGGAGATTGAAAAGCGTTTGGGGAAGAATAAACCTCCCCGCACACCGGGCGAAGGACCGGAGCGAGGACGGGGATGAGCGTCCGCCAGGCTCCCGCGTCGGGCCCGGAGCATCCCGCAGCTCCCGGGGTCATTTTCCTCGTCGTATCCATGGGGATTATTTTAAATTTTGGCGAGGCGGAAATCAGCCACCCGCCGCTCAATTAGCCCGAACAACGGGGGCATTAAACGGCCGATCGCGGCAGTGTTTAAATCTTTATTTACCAGAACCTTGTAAAGCCAGGAACAATTTGCATGCTATTAACTGCTTTTCAATAGGGCATCGACTGGAACTAAAAGATGCCACTACCCTGCCCTAATTAAAGAGCAACTGAATTACACTAAATACATATGAACGCGGCTCTCCTCCATAAATAACGGCGGGCTGCTCGCCGTGCGGAGCGCCCCGGCGGGTCGGACTCTGCCAGGCTCCTGCTGCCCCAAGGGGAATGAGGATTTCTTAAAAATACATATTAAAATAGAAACCACTCCTTCCTACGACCCACGGCCACCCCTGCTCGGGCTCGCTGAGCCGGGAACCGTCTTTGCTGGGGAGCAGCAAGCGGAGGAGCCGGTCCCGGAGATGGAGGGCTGGAGGCGGGAGGGGAGCTCCAGGTATGGCCCGGCTACCTCTCGACTCTGACACATCTCCCAGCTCTTGTCGCTTGTCCCTGCTCCTCCGCATAGATTCCAGCGGCTACAGCGGCGGAGCGCAGAGCGGGGCCAGGCCCCCGGCGGCGACAGGGCTGCAAGAGCCACCGGCCAGCGCGGCGCGACCGCGGCCCGCAGGTGTCTGTGCCACCAACGCGTCCCTGACCTGCGGCCCAGGGCAGCTTGGGGCCGCACCGACACCACGGGGGTGGCCGCGGAGTGGGCAGAGGGTTGTGCACCCCGCGGTGCGGGGGAGGGAGCCGGACGCTGCCCGGGGGTCTCCACGTCGCTGTTTGGTCCCATTTCCCCTTCAGAAACCGGAGGGGTGGTGGAAGGACTGAGGCGGAGATATCGCCGGTACCGGAGCGGCGGAGCCGAAGGGAAGATGAACGAGCTCTAACGGCGCCCGAGGACGAAGCCGGCGGCCCGGAGCCCCGAGCGCGGGGAAGGGGCCGCTCCAGCCCCCGGGACTAAACGGGAAATCATCGCCAGAAAGCCAGGGTGGAAAAGGCAGTGTTCGGTACTACCGGGTACCCTCCTGCATTAATAATCCCGGTTCCTACGGCCTATGATCTCTGTGTTTGCAGGCCCGAGAGGGAGAAGTTGCATTTACCTTAAATATAATTTCCTTTCCTATTTTCTCAAGATTTTAAAGCCGCTGGTAACATCTCTCCCCCCAGCCACCACCACCACACACACACGATCGCTTCCCTGCACCGAGCAGCCGGCGCAGAGCTCGCCCGGGCTGCGTGCGCGCCCCGGCTTCCCCGTGTGCGCCTTGCACAAGCACTGAGCGTTCAAGGAGGGGGGGTCTTAGGCGTGTGGCAGCCCAAGTGTCCCCGTCCCTCCACCCCGTAAACCCCGACCCCCGCCGAAGGTGCCGGGACCGGTCTCCCAGGTCCCCTCGCACCCCCGCCGTGCCCTACCTGCGAGCCGGAGCGCCGACATCCTCTGGAACTCGGGCTCCTGCAACCATTTCCACATCCTCCGGAAAGTCTCCCGGCCCGACTTGAGCTTACTCCAGGGCTTTGGGTTCCGCAGCAGGTCCGAGAGGGTCCCTTGCGAGCGGCACAAGATCCTCTGCGCAAATATCGCCTGCGGGATGCTGTAGCGCTTCAGCTCGGCCGTAATGCGCTGAGCCACCTCCTTGGTGTTGATCTCCTCCACCTGGCCGGAGCCGCCGGGCTGCGAGCCTGAGGCCGAGGCCTGGCGCTCCCGCTCGCCCAGGAGGGAGCCGCCGGGCTGAGCGTGATGGTGGCCGTGCGGGTGCATCCCGTTGAGCGGCGGCATCATGGCCGAGCTGGGCGCTGCCAGCCCCCGGGCCAGGTGCTCCTCGCCCCGGGACAGCATCGCGGCGTGCGAGTCGAAGCCGTTGGGCGAGAGCATCTTCTCGTTGGGCAGGTGGCCCCCGGGGCCGTAGGGGGCCAGCGGCTGCTGCGCGTTGTGCAGGCTGCCCAGGCCGTTGGGGAGCGGCGAGAGGGGCTGCCCCATGGACGGCATGTCCTTGGGGTAGTGGCTGTAGAGGTTGCCCATGGAGGCGAGGCTCCGCTCGTCGCGCATGAGGGTGAAGCTGCCGCTCACGTTGCCGGCGAGCCGCTGGTGCGGGTGGTGGTGGTGGTGGTGGTGGTGCGGGTGGTGGAACTTCTCCGACACGGTGGAGATGGGCGGCAGGTGCTGCAGCGGGGTGAGAGTGGTGTAGGTGCTGCTCAGGCTCATGCCGGAGGGCGACTCGCAGGACATGCTCATGGCCGGGTGCAGCGGGGCGGCCAGGCTGTGCTCGGCGCGGTAGTCGCCTCCCTCCAGGATGGAGGCCATGCTGGAGACCATGGCGGGCCGGGCGTGCGGCACGAGATTGCGGTGCGAGCCCTGGCGCCCGTGCGCCGGGCTCATGAGCTCGGCGGGCTGCGAGTGCGGGACGCCGTGCAGGCTGCCCAGGTTCTCCATCGCCAGCTCCATGGTGGCCGCCGGCCTCTGCCGCTGCCTCGCCCGCTCTCTCGCTGCCTTCCTCCCCCACCCCCCCCCGCCGCCGCCACCTCCTCCTCCTCCTCCTCCACCGCCGCCGCCACCCCCCCGCGCCGGATTAATTCAGACTCCGCGATTTGGGGATCGATGGCGCGCGCGCCCCGCGCTCAGGCCACCATCGTGCGGCGCCGCCCGCGCCGCCGCCGCCGCCGCTCGCTGCCCCGGCGCCCGCGCGGCTCCCGGCCGGGCGCGGAGCGAGCCCGGTGCGTGCGCTCGGCTCGGCGCGGTGCGGAGCGCCCCGGCCGCCGGCTCCCGGCAGCCTCGCTCGGGGCCGCGGGCGTGACGTCAGCGCCGCCCCGCCCCGGGAGGCGGTGGGGGGACCGAAACGGGGAGGGGGGGGAGGCGGCGCCGCCTGGGCTGTCCCCCCCCCACCAGCCCCGGGGAACGGGCACATCTGGAGCGCCCTCACCCCCCCACCGAGCGCTGTAGCTGCCCCACTGGGACCCCCTCCCCATTGCCTCCTCCCCGATGTGCACATCTGGCGGAGCCCCAGCTGTGCCAGCAGCTGCCCCCCCCGCGCGGAACGCAGCACACCTGGCCCCAAGCGCACTGCTGGGGCACATCTAGCTGACACCCGCCCCTCATCTCTAGAGGTGCCTTCGTGCACTGCTTCGTGGCGAACATCTGGCCGGCGGTGCTAACATCTGGCGGCAGCACCGGGTACGGCAAAACACATGCGTGCCGCCAGCCCACACCTGCACCCACAACGCCCAAACACCCACACACACCAGCCAGTCAGGGCACCCAACTGTACGGTGCCCTTGTCCGCTCTGAGCACAGCAGGGCCCTGATCCATCCAGGTGGCACCTCACCTGATGCCCATTGCGCATCTGTCCCTCCCCATCGCTGCCTGGCTTTGCTGCCCTCTCACATCTGGGTGTCCGCCTCTCCCAACTGCTCTTGTACATATTGCCATGTCTGTCCCCTACGCAGCCATCCGTCTCTCTGTCCCCATGCATCAGTCCCACCGGGCTGCCACCAGGATGCCGGGGCTCGGGGGGGATGTCGCACCTGGGGCCCTGCAGGGAGCCGTGGGAGTGGGAGCGCCTCGTGAGCACACGTGGCATCCCCACGCACAGCACAGACCAGCAGGCCACAGTGCAGAGGCGACGGGGAGAGGGAAAGTGGGAAAGGGAAATGGAAAGGGACTGTAGAAAAGGGAAAAGGAAAAGGGAAATTGAAAGGGAATTTAAAAGAGAAGGGGAAGGGGAGAAGAAAGAAAATAAGATGCGAACTGAGTTTTAGGCCACCGGGCAAGCCAGGTTTTGGGGTCCTTTCTCATCAGGTCTTCTGTATCGCCCATGGTCCCCGGCGGCAGGACCCAGGTAGTGGCTCCCTGTCATCCCGAGCCCCTCCTGCGTGGAGAAGGGACCTGCCGGGGCAGGGACACGCAGCAGCCGCTGGGGCTGCCCGGGGAGCCGCCGAAATCCGGGAGGCTGCGACGGCTGAAGGGGGGCCTGAGGGCTCTCCCATATGGGCAGCAGGCACAGGGCAGACGGGAACTGAGAGCGGCGAAGGAATGAGAGAGATGTCACCTGGTACCTGAGTCCTTCAAGAATCATTTAACAAAAATTAACTTCGTCTCGAGCTCACCCCAGCCCACCTCGACTTGCAGACCAGTTTAACTCAGCCCAGTTCATCCCATCCCACCCATACGATCTCAGCCCGGTCCATTCCAACCCCTCTCACTCATTTCCACCCTAGTCCAATTCATCCCATCCCATCTCGTCTCTCCCCTCTCCAGGCCGAAGGGAAACGTGCTGGAGAATTTCTTTTTGGAATTTACAGTCTCGGCTTCCCCTCTCGGACTATCGGGATGGAGCCCCGCTCACTCACTCTCTCCCGAGCATAAATTAAGATCGATGTCACATCCAGCCGGTCCCTGAGCCCGCGGGAAGTCACTTAAGTGCCAAATTTAATAAAATATAGCTCGGCAAGTTCATAGGATGAGGGCGCAGTGAAGGCGCTAGCGGATCGGAGCAAGAGCCTGGGGAGAGAGGGAGGGATGAAGGATCCAGCCCCGTAGCTCTGTCCGGGATACAGATCTGCCCCCGCGGCCCCTGGGACTGCGGAGGTCCCAGGGGCAGGGCAAGATGGAGCTGCTGTCCCGGGGCACCGGCCCGAACCCCGGGAGCGGGGACATGACAGAGGCTTTTCTCCCCAGTGCAGCTCCCTGGCGGCGGGATGGGCCGGGGCGAGGTGGGCTCGGCGGGGACCCGCACCCCCGCTCCGCACCTCCTCCGGGTGTTTTCTTTCCAGGGCCGGGAAAGAAGCAGGAAAGTGGGATTTTGGGGATCCACCCTGGGGACGCGTCGCAGGTTCGGGGTGGCGCGGTGGGAGCGCAGCGCAGAGCGGAGCGCGGAGGCTGCGCGTTCCGCGGAGTCCCGCGCGGCTGCAAAAAGCCTCCATCTCCCGGGGAGGGGGAGAATGTCGGGCAGGGGGTTTTCAGGCTTCCAACACGAGCCTGAGCCTCAGGGCTGCCCGGAACCGGGAAGGGTTGAGAGCTGCGCCCGGGACCGAGGTGCGCAGCGAGGAGGAGGTGGGGGACAAACTGGGATGAAGCAGCCGCGTCTGAAACGGTTTCATTGAGTGTAATAATGGCGATAGCGCATCGACCGCCCCATCGACCGGCCCATCGATAGATCTATTTCTGCAGCTGCCCAACGCGCTCGCCATCCTGCCCAGCGTCCCCGAGCCGGGCACGCAGCGCGGCGGGGGAGGGGGAGATGGCACTGGGGCCTGTCCGGCAACACCAGGAGGTTCCTGGGGGGCCCGGGACCAGCGCTGCCCTCCGCAGAGCTTTGCACCAAGCGACGGCCAAAATAAAAGGAAAACAGGAGACTTTTTTTTTTCTCTCTCTCTCTATCTTTTTTTTTTTTTTTTTTTTTTTAGTAATTAGTGCGACATAATTGAGTAATGCGGTGGCTCTGCGCCCCCCCCACCCCCCGGCTCTTCCCCGATCGATGCAATATCATTAGGCGAGAGGCACCGAGACATGTGGGGAAGGGGGAGCCGGGGGGCGGCAGGAGCCCCTGGCGGGAGCGGGGTGCCCGGGCCGGGAGCGGGGTGCGGGCCCGAGCCGCTCCCGGCCTGTGCGAGCCCGGTGGGGTTTGCTCGCTTCCCGGCGGCTCCAGCTGCGGAGGTGCCACTCGCAGCGCCCAGAGGCTCGAGCGATGGGCCGGTTCTCGGAGCGCGTGGTTCACTGGCGCCGGCCACAGGGCCGTAAGCAGAGCTGGGCCGGGTCCTCCCTTGCTTCTTGGGAGCGATGCCGGCCGGTAGGCGAAGGACGATCCCGGGCAATACCCTTCCCGCACCGGCCGGGCTGCGGACAGCGGCTCCCCTCGGTCACCGGGACGGGGTGCTCAGGGAGGAGCAGCGGAGGGGACGCCCGATCCGCGGGCCTTGCCCCCAGCTCGAGCAGGGGCGGCGGGCTGGGAGCCCCGGTGCTCGCCCTCCGCGGGGCCCCCGGCCTCTCCGCGGCCGTTGCGCGCCCCCAGCGCGGGGCTGGCTGCGGCCGCGGCCGGTTCCTCTCCCCCTCTCTCCATTCGACAGCTGGATGCTATTGATCCCTTCCCTCGCCTCCTCTTTCTTCCTGAGCTCCCTCTCTCTATTTAATTCCCATCCCTCTGCTCCTCTAAAGCCGCCCGGGCAGCTCACCGAGAGGAGCCGGGCGGTGCGGGCACCCCGGGCGCAGAGCGGTAAGTGCGGAGGGAGGCGCCGGCCCCGCCGGGCCAAGGGGGCCCTCGCTCGGCCCGGCCCGGCCTCTCTCCGCCAGGCAGAGCAGCAGGACCAGCACCCCCCCCGCCCCGGCACCCTCGCACCCCCGGTCTTGGGAACGGGCCAGGGAATGGGAGCGGGCTGCGCCCTTCGAAGTGACCCCCCCGGTTTCTTTTAGATGGGATGAATCTTTTAGAAGGGAGAAAGACTCACGCGGGGTGGGGAAGGTAATCAGCGCTCCCCCCCACCCCTCAAAAAATCCTGCCAGGACACAGCCCTGCTGAGCCCCCCTTCTCTGCGTGCCGGTCCCCTCAGCCCGTGGGAGCGGGGTGCTCACAGCTGCCCACCCCGGCGAGGGCTCCGCTCTCCCGGGTTTTCGCCGGCCCCGCATGTCCCGCGGCCCCGGGCGGGGAGGCGACCAGCGGGGCCGGCCCGGAGCCTTTCGAAACCCGCGTAAAAGGCAGCAAAGTGAGTTGCTCCCCCTTCCCCGCTTATTCCTCTGCCTTCCGGGTCAGCGCTGCCGCGTTGCAGCGATTTTGTTTCACACTCAAATCTGTTCATTTTTTTTCCTCTCCTTTTCGCTTCCTCCTCCCCCCGAACACTGAGGAACACCTCGAAAGCAAAAAACGACATGTCCCAAAACATATCCAAAGGAGTGAGAAAGGAATCTGCGGGCAGTATTTGTTACAGACGACGAACAGGTAAAACGGGGAATGAAAATTTTCTTTTTTTTTCTTTTTTTTTTTTTTTTTTTTTGCTAGGTGTGGAAGGAAAGCGATCGGGCAACGTGGCTCCCGCGCAGCTCCCGTGTGCATCTCGCCATAACACTTCTCCTCTAGGAAATCAAGTTCCTTAAAGTTCTTTAAAGCTTCAAAATAACAGCACCATCGCCTGGCAGGTGAATTATTTAGTGCCTATGGATTCCTTACAAACCCTTTCATTTCGGTTCCAAATATTTTCCAGCCCAGCCTTTGCCTATAGATGTCTCGATTTTACAACAATCAAGTGTAAGGCAAAGAGCGTGGCAATTTCTGCTAATCGATTTTCCATACAATGGGCCCCAGATGATGTTTTAAAATGTGAGAAACTAAAATGTGTTGGTTTAAATAAGACTTTTGCAATCAATAGCTTTTTAAAAAAGCGACTTTGATACTGGTTCTTGAAGGGGATTCAAACGCTTTCACTTCCAAAACAAAACAAGGCAAGAAAATCCAGCGACGCCGAAAAAAAAAAAGTTCCGTCTGGATATGGGGTTATTAAAGCAGGATGTGGGAAAATCAGCTTAGAGGTTTCGGGGGATCGGCAGCTCCGCACCTACCCCCCCAGTCGTCTTTTTTTTAAGGGGGGTCACCATTTCCCCCCACTCCGATTTCAGCACTGCGCCCAGCGCCTTGTACTTGGTTTCGCCTTGTTGCAAGGACGAATTTCTCCGAGGGGCCGCGGGACTCACAGCAGTCTCTTGCACCAACATTTCTTTTTCTTTTTTTCCCCACTTAAAATTATTTCATGCCGATGCCCCTTCCCACTGCCCGTTTGCACCCTCTACGCTTTTTCTCCGAGGCCTTTTTTAGCTGCAAGATGAGGCCGTTTCCCCACTTCTCGCGGTTTTTTATTTCCCTTTAGTGGGATTTTTGATATTGTTGGTTTTTTTATTATTATTATTATTATTATTCTCGGTGAAAAATCCCCCCTTTCTTTGTGGAAACGGTAGCGGATACTCCTAGGGCAGGAGCGGGAATGGCCGAGGGGGGAACCCGGCCATCTCCACGGAGCCGCTCCGGTCGCCCGTGTTCAACCGGGCTCGACGGTGTCGGCCCGGTGCCGGGCTCGGAACGGGGCGAAGCGGCACAAACCGGGCGAAATGAACCCGGGGAAAGGCGGGGAGGCTCCAGGGGGGAAATTGGCCTGGCCAAGGGCTTTTTGGCGAATTTTCTCGTTTGCCACGAAACTTTGCGCTGCCCTGAAACTTGGCGGCCCGGCAGCGGCGGGACCGGGACTGGCCGCAGCGCCGACACGGGAGCGGGTTTTGCGTCCGATTTCGGACCTCGGAGCAATTTTAGGGAAGGCGGCTACTCTTTTCGATATATTCCGAGGAGGTCCCCCTACAAACGAAGCGGCCCCGTGGAGCTCCGCTCCAGTCCGGGACGTTGCTCCCGACTCGGCTCCGGGGCTACGGAACCACCCGGGGACCCGGGCCGGTCCCGTCAGCGACGCCCCCAGCTCCAACAAAATCAATGGGGGCCTCCGAGAGCCTCTTTAAAACGCAATTTGTTTTCAAAAGTTCACTGTGGACCAGCCCTGAACTTTACACCTTGGCAGCGGCGTAGGGAGGGTTCGGCTCCGCCGAAGCTTTCGGGGGAAAAGCAATGAAAAACGCGTTAATTACGCCGAGCTCCGGCGCGAGGCAGGGAATTTTCTTCTTTTTTATTTATTTTTCTCTTCTCTTTCCCTCATTCTCTCGTTTCTGCTCGTCCTGGCCCAGGCGAGATTTTAAGCTTAAAAGTGGGAAATGCAGCGAGTGCGTCGGTGCTCTGCGGACAGGGAACCCGCGTGTGTGTTGTGTGTGCGTGTTGTGCGTGTGGGAGAGCAAATTCAGGGGTGTCCGTCCTGCGGGGCTTCACGTAACCCTCGGCAATTTTGCTTTTCTTCTTCTTGCACTTTGTTTGCCTGCAAGTCCTGAGAAAGAAGCGGGGAGGGAAAGGAAGAAGAAAACAAGAAGAAGAAGAAAAACAACTTTCCTTCTCTCTCGACGCAGAAAGGACTGGGGTGAGGCCGGGCCCAGCACCGCTCTGCCGAGGGCGTGAAAACGCTCCGGGCACCCTGCGTTGCCCCGTGCATTAAAATGACCCTTGTGAGACACGTTTTAATGCTCTTTCCAGCTTGTCCCGCGACGTGCGTGACAAAGGTGATAATAATAATATTAATAAAAAAGTCTCTCCTTGGAGCCTGCGCTGCACTGCGCTCTGTAACGCGCCCGGCCCCGCGGTGCAACCCGCGTTACACCGAGGCAGCGCTGGCCGGGCGGGCACGGGGCGCCGTCGGGGGGCGGATTCCCAGGGTGGGCTCCGACCTCGAGCTGGGCGAGACCCCCGAGGGCAACCACGTCGGGCGGGAGCGAGAGCGCTGAACCGCGCTCCGTGGGAGCTGCTGTCGTGCAAATATTAAATTCCGAAGCTGCGTGCACATTCTCTACATATTTATACACGTAAGGATATACATACACATATGCATATACATATACAGGTGCATATACGTATGTGTATACACACATACGCACACATTCGCAGAGTGATTGTATTTATCAACGCGAAAGTGTTTATACACATAAGATTTATATTTGCATTTTGGACTTTCCTTTTGCAGCAGGGTACATCTTCCCGCTTCGGGAAGCAGCTCTCTGTTTTTATTTTATGTATTTATATTTTGCTTTTCTGGGGGGTTGGGGAAAACGGAGATCCTGATTTTAGACACTTTGCTCCCAAAGCACAAGGGCATCAGCAAAGCAGCAGCCGGTGCCTCCTGCGCCAGCTCCACCGGCTGCAGCGCGGGCGCCTCCGAAGCGCCCCGGCTGCGGGGGAGCCCCTGGGGGCGGGCGGTGCTCGGTGCCTTCCCGGCTGCTCGTTCTTCTGCCCTTGTCCCCCGCGGATTCAGCCCCTGCAACAGTTGCTTTTTGCTCCGCTCCCGGGGGCTCCAGGGATTCTCCTGCCCGGAGGCAGCGCGTCGCCTCCTGCTGTGGGGCAGCCCCTGGAGGAGGCAGGGATGGGGAACGAGCCAGGGATGGGGAACATGGAGAGAGTAAGGGAAGAGACAGCGATGCGGATGATGCGGGAATGGGGGAGGAAGAAGAGATGAAGAAGAAGGCAGGAGTGGGGATGATGCAGGAATGGGGGATGATGCAGGTATGAAGATGATGCAGGGATGAGGGACAAGGCATGAAGACTGAGGCAGGGATGGGGATGATTCAGGAATGGGGAGCAAGACAGGGATGGGCATGATCCAGGGATGGGGAAAGATGCAGGGATGGGGGACGATGTAACCCCACCAGCCAGTCAGGACCTTCCCTCCCAAGCAGCTGCTCTTTGCCGGGACCAGAGGGTCCCCGCAGGATGGAGCACCCAGGCCTGCCCCTTCCCAGCCCCGGCATGCTGGGATCGTGGTGAGCTTTTCTCTAAAATAATCAAAAGCGGCTCCTATCCACACAGCACTCCCTCCCGAGCTAGCTGCCTATAATCGATACCCATCTCGCCGAGCAGCTCGTGTGAAGCATCCATGTGCCTGTTCCCCCCGAACATCCCAGCTCCAAAGCAGAGCCATCCCACTCCCAGTCGGCAGCTCCCATCCTGACCTGGTGCCGTGTTGGGGCCTGCTGCTGTCGCACCCTGTTCCCGGTGCCAACGCTCCCCCTCGGTGGTAATTGCGACTGTATTTATCCCAACTAGGAGGGGGTGGCAGAGAACGACTTTGAAGAGTAATTTTCCGGGAATTCTCCTCGGTGTAATTGTCTTGATAATAAATCCAGACGCTTAGCCTGTGTATGAATTGCTTTTTACCATTTTCATTTATTATTGAACACAGTGGGGAGAAGGGGAAACGCAACAGGGCTCTTTCTTGTGAGAGAGAAGGGGTGAAGGGGCCAAGGAGATGGTTTCTCTGCAGATCCGGGAAACCTGGATGTGCTCATGCTCCTGCTTTTGCTGCCTCCACCTATAATACAGCACCCATTCCCCCACCCCCTGCCTTTTTTTTTTGGAGGGGGGGATTGTATTGAAAACTAATTAAATAAACCGTTAGCTAACACGTTAAATTAAGACCCACTCTTGGATTTAATGATGTCTACGGAGGAATTGACAGAAATGTGAAGACAGACTGTCAATAGATTCCTTCCCCTGGTTACACTGTATAAATGTGATTAAAACAGATCTCCAAGAAGGGTATCCCGACACAGTGCCTGGGAACCTGTGGATCCCTTGGGACAAACGGCTCCTGAAAGGGATGGCAAACGGCCGTGTCACAGCACGGAGCAATGCTGGCCTGAGTGCTCCTGCTTGGCCATGGAGGAGACCAGCCCAGCACGGTGTCGTGCTCCGTGGATGGATGCAAAGAGGATCTCTCGCTCCGTCCTCCCTCCAGCAATGCAAACAGTGGCTGGCATGGGGCTCCTACACCCATCGCTTTGTGCTTAAGCTCTCAGGTAAAGGTTACCTTAGCATCCAGGCTGAAAAAATCAATGGCTGATACAGCAGGAGACTGAGAGAGACAACATACATCTATCACTTAGGGATTCGATGGGCTTAGAATAGTCTTGTCAACAAATGATTGTTTAAACAGAATATCTCAACTGTTTATGGCACCCTTAATCCATACATCTAAGCAGCACTGTAACATGTCATGAGCATGGATTGCTCTGTAGAAACCACTGTTGTTAGGCCCGGAGTGGCCGAACACTTAAGCACGTGCTTAAGTCTCTTAGACTTCAAATTAATCATGTACTTAAGTGTTGTGCTGGACTAGGCCCAGCCTAAGAACAGGGAAATACCTGTCATCATGCTAATGGATGAAGCTTTTGTTACCTGCTCTGCGTCTGTGTGGTGTGTAAAGGGCTAAATGACACGTGTTTGCTCCGGACACGGAGTCTTTTGTGCGCAAACAGACCCCCGTCAGCCTCCTGGAGGTTATTCCACATGGATTTCCCCACCGTGAGGCAGTGGAGACTTTGGCATGGTGGCTCTGGGCCAGTGGAGCTGGTGATGAGAGAGAAGGATGGTAGGTGGGAAGGGCTAAAAAATGATGCAGAAGAGAGCGAAGAGCAAAACGAGGACAGGAGCAATAGCTGCGATGCCCGCAGGGACCTGGACAAGGGAGGATGGAGAGGGCTGTGCCAGCTCCAAGGTGCTGGGGGATGCCACAAGCCGTGACCAGCACCTGGAACCTGGCGAGACCTGAAGTCTAAGCAGGGGGTGAAGCTCAGCCCCACCATCGCATCGAGGCTCGCAACACTGCCCGTCCCATCCTCTTGCATCCTTCACCTGCCTGGTCCCTTGCTCTAGGGTCCCCAAAGTGGTTGAGGTCTCTTGCTATGGGCTCAGCTCTCACCACATCTTGCGCCAATTATGCAACAAATCTAAAGCTGCACTGGAAATTTCTCCTCTATTTCTCTCCCTAAATGAGTATAACTTCAAAGTGAATCTGAAAAGAGGCTCTCCAATATTTGGGGGAGATATTTGCTCTGAAGCTTGTAAGAAATATTGCCTCAAACAGCATCACAGCCCAAAGGATGCCAGGCCCCCAAGGGGATGCAAATGCAAAGTGTCCCTAAAATCATGGCCCAGCATTAATCGAGCCCCTTCCTCATGGATCGGCCTGCAGAGTGGAGTGAGAGTTTTGCCTCTGAACAGACTGACTTCAAATCTGATTTCTAAACAGACTGATTTCAAATACAAGAAATGACAAGCAGAGACAGGGGCTTATGAAAATGCAGGGCTTGCAGAACAAAAAATAAAACAGTTAAGAGGAGAGAGGGAGAGAAATAAAGAAGCATCAAAGCACATATCAGTATTTCTCCTCAAGACGTAGAATACATTTTTTTTTCTGAAAAATTAATAACCTCACTTTGTCAATTGACTCCCCCACCGTTTCCTTTCTCTCCCGCTCTCTCCCCACCTCTTCCTCTTGCTGCTTGTCCACAAAAGATGTTCAATGGAAAACAAGCAGAGAAGGAGAAAGCCGGTTAATCCCCTGCAATTCAAGATTTGAGGTTTTAACAGTGGCTCAGGGTTCATCTTCCAACTCTGTGGACTTGGTAGGATCTGTGAAGACTGGGAATCCTCCCAGCTCTCCCTGTGCAGCTTCACATCTCGGCTGCTCCCTGGCTCCTGTCTCCGCTCCAGCGATGCCTCCTCATCCAGCAGGATGCTCCGATGTGCTGCGTTTAGGCAAATCAAAGTTGCATGGCCTCAATTCCCCAGGACTGTGTCCCCACACAACCTCAGGACAGATTGAGCCGCAGGGAAAGGTCATTGGGATTCCCAGAGGATTTGGGAACTCTGTTTGCTCTAGGGAGATTTCACCAGGTGTCTGCAGGGGCCAAGGGTGCGGGATGCTGAAGTTGAGGTTTGCATTTAACCTCCCCTTAAGGCTAAGCAGTTATTACAGCAATGCAGAGATTTAGGAGTTTTGCTGGTGGCTCCTTCCTGAGATGCCCCTTTCTCCTTCCTAAATCAACCACACCGGGCTAAAACCAGCAACCAGGATCTTAAAGGAGGGCTTGGAGGCTGAGGAGCTCATGGGGCGGCTCTGACAGCCCAGAGACGGGGCAAAGCCATCAGCAAGAGCGGGTGAACATCTTGATGCGGCTCAGGATGATACCAAAGGTTCCCGTGGCAGCGAAGAACAGGAATATTTCCATGAGACGCTGCTCAGATCTCAGCTGCGGACAGGGCCAGCGGATAGCTTGTCAAATATTGAGCAGACATGTCAATGCTGCAAGCTCTAAGTGAAAGCAAAAATCAGTTAATGGTCTTCCTGAGACGTCCTCTTGGCGTGGGGAGTTCGCGCCGAAGCTGGGCCAGGCGATTCGCAAGGGGTTCGGGCAATGCTTAGTAAAGCGATCCTTCAGCAACCATTAACGTGTGTATAAAACACACCCAAAAATCCTCGTGGGGAAGAACGGGGCTGCCCTGATGCACAGAGGCATCGCTCTCCATCGGAGCTTGTAATTCCCTGCTAAAATCCCATGGAAACTCTGAGAACGGTTTTCAGACCAGACAGGAAATGGGTTCCTCATTCCATGTGAATTTATGCGAATTTTAACTTCTTCTCTTCTCATCAATTGAGAAAAAATATACAAACAAAGAAAATAAAAAGCAGTGAAAAATGGACAAAAAAATTCCATGAGCATCTCCAAAAAATTACAGATAGTGTCAATCAAAGCAGAAGGTTTCGGCAATCTCTAAAACTGTAGATAAATTTTGGCTTTGGGCAGTTTTTCAAATCTTTCATTGTAAATGAGCCCAGATTTTAAAACAAACAAACAAGCAAACAAAATCACACAGGGGTGGCTGGAAAAGGAAATGATTAGCTTAGAAAATGCTGAAATGGGGCAATCTGATGACTCCAGCTCCAATTAAATGTTTGAATAGGCATATTTAAGGAAACAGTGGGCTCCTCCAGGGAGCATATTAGTTTTAACAAGTTGGTGTTTCCCAATTTTATTTTTTTCTCTAATATTGTTGATCTCTATGTGATGGAGAAGTACTTTAGTATTTCCAGCAAAGGAATCTAACAGGTATGGAGACCAGCATAGGAAGGGATGATGTCCATGAACATATTGAGCAAGTAGAGACCCATTGTCTTCTATCTCTGAAGCACCTTTGTTCCTGAATTACCTACAGAGGGAGCTAATAAAAGTGTCCGGCTTTGATCACCCTAGAAAAATGTGTCTTTTCCTGGCTTTGGAGGGAGCTGATCAGTACTTCTGGAAAAGAGGCCACTTCACACAGGTGTCTCACAACAGTTTGGGCACTCAGCTTCAAGTGTCCACTTTGGAGCACTTCTGTTCTAGCATTAACCCCTCTCTCCTTTTGCTACGTCGAGATAAGATAATCGTAAAAAAAAAAGGGATAATAGCAGCCCTGTGTGAGGACGTTGAGATCTAGGCATGACGTTATCTACAGACCATAGTAAGAGGCACACGTACATCTGTGAGATGTATGTGTATTTGGTGGGGCGGATTTAGAGCGGATCAATAGCTGCACATCAAACACCTGGTACCAAGGGAGGACACCCTCTGCTTTGGGAGTGATGGGAGAGTGCAAGGAGAGCACCATGGCTTGTGTTTCCTCGCTGAACCGTGTCCCCAGCGTGCATCCTTCCTAGGGAACACATCAGCTCATCTCTGCTTGATGCCCAAAACCCCTCTGAAAAGCAAACTCTACCTCCTTCTGTCACGAAGCATCTTCAGCAATGGTCTCAGTAGCTGGTGTTGAAGGGAATAGGGGGAAAGATCAGGCTCAGCCTTTGGGGACACTTGGATGGGCGAATTGGACAAATTTGGGGTGCCACTGGTAGGACTTGTTGCGGAAGGCTGCAAAGATGATGCCCTTTTGGGGAGACCATGGAGCGAGCGCTGGAAGGCTCTTGTGGCAAAGACATTTGCCTAATGAATGGATCTTTGGAGAGGAGGGATGAACCTTGTCTACACGCAAAATTGCAAGCCAAAATTGGTCTTGTGTAGACACTCTTAAATCATTTTAAAGCAGGTTGGTATTGGTTTGTATAATTCGATTCCTTTACCAAAGCGAAGTGAAATCGATGCAAATGGGGTTGACATTGATTTCAGTACATCCACACAAAGGTTTTGCCCCAGTTTAATGAAATCAGTTTAGAAACACACCTTTAGCTAAACCCGCCTAACTTTGTGTCCAACCAACCAAGGTGAGAGAGAGGGATGGAGAAGATGGCAAGAACGCTCTACCTTAAAAAAAAAAAAAAAAGGGGAAAAGAAAACCAAGCAGAAGTGTTTATAAAGTCCATGTGCAGGCAATGAAGCCCCCGTTGGAGCAGGCTGCAATGGCACAAAGTGATAAGGAATGGGTCAATATAGTTTTCTAAAAGATTTTTTTTTTTTTTAAAGAAAGGTTAAATGTGAGGTGATATTGATTTTCCTTTTTCCCCCCCCCTTTTTTTTTTCCCTTCTCTCTCCCTCCGGCATCCCATCCGCCTCCTCCCTGCCCTTTCCCCACCTCCCTCGTCCCGTAGCCGTCCCGGCGGACGAATCGCAGCCCAAAGCGGCCGAGTGACCAGGGAGGACCACGGCGCCCAGCCGCGCCGCTGACCAATGACCGCCCAAAGGAGCCCCCGTTGCTTAGCAACCCGGCTGCCGAGAGAGAGGCAGAGAGCGCAAAAAAGATGGATTTTCAGATTGCAGCAGCCAAGCAGATCAATTCTGCAACATGGGCTACAGTGGCCAAGCGGAATCTCTCTTGCTCCCAGCAGGTATTGATCCAGCCATGCTATAGGCATTGAATGAGCTCTAATAAGTCCTGAGTAAACAGGAACAAGGACTTAAGTGATAGCCCAGCAGTCAAACATCAACTCCCTTTGTCTTCTTCTTCTTCTTCCTCCTTTTTTTTTTTTTTTTCCTTTTTAATTGCTGAAGGATTTGCAAGAAAAGGACAATAAAGTTTATTGATAGGGAAATAAAGAGTCGGGATATCACTTCATTCATGGCCTGCGCGGGTTGCAAAAGGGAAAAGTCTCTGCCTCCAAAATCCAGCCTGCTTTGCACAGAGGTGACCTGTGAACACGTGGCTGTGTGGTGCGCATGGCCACCAGCCTCCCCGAGCCTCCCAAGCCTTGGAATCTCCATTGGTCACACCCAGAACTTGGGAAAAGGTCCTTCCAGGAGATTTTTGGCAGGGACAGGCCCACAAGGAAGCCTGTTTGCTCAAAGTGGCTCATGTGGATCAGACACAGAAGTCTGAGTTGAGGTTATGAGCCTCTTCCAGGGCTTTGACAAGGGGCCTAGAAGTCTCAAGAGGAAAACATTTTGTTCTGCACTTGTTTTTGCTACCTGGATGGTGCCCAAAATTGGTTCTTCATCAGCTGGCCCTTTTCAGTCATGTGCTGTGGAGCTGCCCACAAAATTAGGAGGAAGGGGTCAGAGTTGGGTTTGGTGGTGAGCAGGGTCCTTGTTTACTGCAGGGAGATGCCAAGTTTGAGAGAAGAGAAGCAGTCAAGGAGGAGTCAGGAGGAGCCTGCTCTGAGCCTGAGGATGTCAAAGGAAGGGCCACAGGACCTTGAGGTTTGTGGGGACACAGAGTGAGCCAGTCAGAAGGATCTGCTGCCAGTGTTCATGGACAATTCCATGACCTTTCTGAGGCCGTGAGAGTAACTCCAGCCTCTTATCCTCACCTCCTTTCCCCAAACTTCCTCTTCCCTTGGATCAAGGAACTTCACAGGCTAGGGATCCTCCACTTTTTACTCCAGGGTCTCATCCCACAAACCCAGGGCAGGTCCTGGGATGCTGGTGACCTTGAGGAGCCACCCTGGCATCACGTAGCAGGCAGCTCCTTGTGAGGACTCTGACAGGTTTGGGATGCTGGGGGGGCAGTTTGTGCCTCCACGGCTGCTCCTTGCAGGTTTGGCTCCCTGTGTCTCAGCTTTCTTACTTCTCTTGGATCTCTCCGAGCTTCCTAAAAGGCACCATACATCTCCAAGCACGGTAAAGCCTCCAGGAACCGCGGTTGTCCAGCTGAATAATTCCTGCAGGCGGTGGAGTTAAATCACCAGCAGGAAGGAAAAGGCTCCCATCCAAAGGTCTGGATTCTGCTCACCGCTGCATGGCTGTAAATTCCCAAGCGGCACCAATTAAATAACTGGAGCTGCTCCAGATTTATGCCCATGTAACCGAGATCACAGGCCAGGCCTGCCTCCAGTGATTAGGAGACCGGGGAAATGAGAGCTCTTTGCTTGCACTCTGAGATCTATCAACCCACATTTCACCAGCCTTCGTCATAACAGTGCTGATAATTAATTGATCTGATATTAAGGTGGCTGGCTCCGGCACTCACCCGAGCTCCCTGCTGCAGTTTAACACCAGTTAAATCAAATGAGTCCTTGAATCTTTAGCATGATGCATGGGGCAAGGGAGTAAAGGAGGGAAGGGTACCTATGTGCAGATGTACATACGTGTGTGTGCGCAAGGCGGGAGAAGGGAAAAAAAAAAGACAAACATTGGCTCATCCCCAAAGATATTTGCCGTTTTCCAGGAGGAGAGAAGATGCAGCCTCTTTTTCTGAAGGTTTCTGCATTTCAAAGTAATATCAGAAGGGCTTGAAGCTTAATCTTCGTTACCCAGGAGGCTGTAGGAATCAGGCAAAAGGAGAAAAAAAAATCTAATCAATACAGCAGTATGAATTTATTCCCAGGGGGGTCCAGGGCACCAATATTTTCTCTCCCTGCCGTTAAAGAGATAGCGCTGCTCTGATTCCCAGGCCCTGCGTGTGCTCCCCACAGGGACATCCTCTACCCGTGCCCGTGGGGCCCCTGTCAAGCGGGACACGGTGCTTCGGAGCAAAGGCCACCCTGTTCTTACCTGATTTCGTATTTTTCCTCTTGCCTGTTGGAGGGTTTGTTCTGCCCCTCTTTCCCTTCTCTCTCCCCTCCTGCCTTCCCAAGCCGTGCGCGCGGAGCAGGGCGTGCGGAGCCACTTGGGCCAGAGCCGCGCTGCAGATGTGCGCCTAATTACATCGGGAATCAAAATCACAGGAGGTTAAACAGGATCACCCGGAGGGCTGGAGGGAAAACTCCCAACTAGTCTGGACTAGCAAATCGCTGCTTCTAGTTGCAAACAGCTTCTTGCATCTGACGGCTCCATGGGATGATGGACACACACCAGGAAGCACCGGAACGCTGCAAGGAGCCACTTGTATGCTGGGCAGGTCTCCGGGGCCAGTGGGAAGGTCTCAGGGGCATCCTGCATCTTTGGGAGGTGCTGGATGACAACTTCAACCTTTAAGTCCTTCATCCTTAGCTACCCACCCTAGGCAGGAGCCTGTGGGGACCCACACCAAAATGTCAGACTCACTGAGCCCAATAAGGGGGTCTCCAAAACCTCGCAGCGCTCATCTCCTAAAGCCAATTCCCCGGGCTTTTGACCCAGCCCCAAACCTGGCAGGATGGGATAAAATAAATGGCCACATTTACTTCAGCCACATTCTAGATAAACCAGATACTTCCTTGCTTCAGCATCCATAGGCAGGAGTGTGAATCCCAGTGTACGATGGGGCTCCTTGGGAAGAGGTTGGGAGCAAATCCCAGTGGTTGAGGTGGCACGTCTGGATCTAGGACATCCCCATCTGCAAGGAAAGGTGATGAGGAACATGCATTAACTGCCCCAGGGCACCAGGTTTGAGCTAAGTTGCCTCTGAGTTTTAGGGGGGATGTGCAGGAAAAGAAGAGTGGGGACCCCAGGGGATGGGGACTGCGTGGGACCAGCTCGGCACCGGGAGCGGAGTGCGAATCTCCTGGCCGGTATTTATGGCCTCTTGCAGCAGGGCTCTCACTAGACCTATCAGCTTCCCACCACAAAGCGCCCAATCGTTTGAAATTTAAAACAAAATGTAAAACAAGGAATAATGGTAACAAAAAAGGCTTAATTAATTGGAGTAAATTGCATCACAATAGTGATTTCTCAGTAACGCGGCTAAGTGCCCCATTATTCTGATTTCACTCAGTATTCATGGATACTAAATAAATCACAGGCCCTCCACTTACCCGGCTGCTGCAGAGGGGTGGGGGGGCGGGGGTCCTGCCATCTCCTCAGGTCTATATGTCAATAACCCCAGCACTTCCCCAGTGTCAACCTTAAATGGCAACCAGAAAAATTACCATCAAAATAAATTAATTCCCTGCTTTTTTTTTTCTTCCCCCTCTCTCTCTCTTTTCTTTTTTTCTTTTTTTTTTTTTTTAACCTTTGGAAATTTTTCCCCTGGAGATTCACTAGGAAGCTTTTTTCCCCCATTTGTTTCCCCTCCATACTGCCCTGCTCGGTTTATCAATACACTATTAATACTGGTTTATTTGAAATCATTTTTTTCCCGGCTGCTCCGGCAGCTCGGCGGGCCCCAAAGCGGTCACAGGTGGTCCCAGTCCGGCGGCATCCCTGGCATTCCTTGGCTCTTGCCTGCTGGAAGGGACATGCGGGCTTGTGCCTGGTCCTCAGCAACACCTGGGACCATGGCGGGAGCTTTTCCTGGCTTGGAGCTGGCAAGCCGGGCCCTGCCTTGGATGATTTGATGGGATGCCAAGCTGGAAGAAAGATCCTAAGGGTGATGGTGGCCAAACTGGTCCTGATGGTGATGGTGAGGAAGAGGATGCTGGGCTGCTCACAGAGTTGTCCTGCAGGGAAATGTCCCTGATGCCCGGAGCAGGGACCACATTCCGGCATCCTGGCGTGTCTGGGAACTCTTTGTTCTCCCTCGCTTGCTGCTTGTGCTGGGAAGTGCTGCTGGATGTACCAAAGCCTTCATGCCCAAGGCATGTCCTCGAGGAGCTGAGCGCTGGGAAGCACCGGCCGGGTCCCGCAGCTCCTCCCCGCCGGAGCCGGCCTTGGTACGGCCTGACGGTCCCGCATCGATTCCCAGGGCAGGTCGATGGCGGTCAGCGGCGGGGAGGTGCGGGCTGGGCCTGCAAGCCTGCAACAAAAGGGCTTTGTCATTCCCAGGATCCAAACTGGCCATCTGGGATCCCATGCCCATCCCCAGGGCCGTCTCACAGCTACCGTGGTTATCTTGGAAGGGGCAGCGTGTGGCAGGTGATGCGACCCCCCCCAAAGCCCTTTGGCATTGGTGCTTGGGCATTGCAGGAGCAAGAAGCACTGCAGAAGAGCAACACAGAGCAGTCCTGCTTATCCCAAGCATCCCACATCTTGCCCTAGGGTCTGGCCTGTTCTCGCACGGCTGCGAAATTCCCAGGGAGGGTCCGCAAGGGGCATGGGAATCAATTAATCGATGTCAATCAAGATTGCAGGGTGTAATCATAATTAATGTCCAGCCCTGATTAATCATGCCCCCGGTTTTGTCATGTTGGATGCCACAACTGAACATTTAATGGAGCTTTTGCAGCTTCTTCCTGGTGCCCAGAGCCGGCACCCCCCGAAACTGGAGCAGGCGGCTCCAAAGGGGGGCAGCGCCAAGGGAAGCGCGGGGGCATTGTGCAGCGCCCGGATCCTGATCCAGCTGGAATTGCCGGCTCTGAGATGCTGGCCAGGAGCCCTCTGGATGCCACATAGTGTAACCAGGCTTGGATCAATCCGTCGATGCTCAGCGGTGGTTAAATAGTGCTGTGCTCACCTCGCTCCAATTAAACCATCATTTCTGAGCGCTCCCTCTGCATCTCATCCTGCAGGTCCCGGTGCAGCCACAGCCCGGGGCATCTGGTGTCCAGGACACATGGAAGGGTCTTTCGGAAGCCCCCGGCCCGTGTGGCCTCTTTCCTCAGGAGCGGGTGAGGCCCAAGGGCAGTTGCAGCCTCATCCCATGGGGTGTGAAGGGAGCAGTGGGAAGGGGAATGTTGCGGTGCTGCTCCCTGTTTTGTCCCTCTTGGGTTGGCTGCTAAATCTCTGCCAGTGGTTCAGGAATGGGAGAAACTTGGTTCTCCGAGCTGGGAAAAAGGCTGTTGGTTTCAGCCTGATGCCAGAGAGGGGATCCCAGGCTGGCTCTGCCACTGGCTTCGAGTACTGTCCCCTTTTGCAGGTTGGGGAATGCGTTTTCCTGGCATCAGTTGGGAAAATGTGGTGCCTGGGGCTTTGCTGGGCTTAGAGCCCTGGTGCTCCTCTCCAGGTGGCCTTTGGGACATGGCACAACCCTCCAGGAGGTTGTCACCCCCATCCGCTCAGGGCAGGAGATCCCTGTCAGGCTGGGATGAGAGTGGAGCCAGGGAATCCCAGATCCGGGCCACAGTCCTGAATTTGCCACCCTCACCCTCATGCTAACGATCTCAGAGTGGTTTTGACCTAAATCCCCAGATTTCCCCTCCTTTCACCCCTGCATTCAGCACCCAAACCCAGGAGCTTCCAACCACAGGAGGCCAAAAGGGACGTGTCTTTGCAGAGGCTCCTTCGCCTCGTGCACGATCCCGGTCCTTTGGCACCATCCCTTGGATGCTGAGCGGGAAGCGAGGGTTGTGCTGGGGGCCGTCCTTGCTGCCAGCATGTCCCTGTTGGGGCCTGGCCATGAGGGGGACCCATCTGGAAGGCAGGAGGGCCCCCGGCCAGGAGTGCCTGGCGGGAACCCAGGAACCAGAGCCGGCTATTGATTTCCCATTGATCGGATGCAACCACATTCTGCAGCGGCTGCTGTCCTACATTTCAATCCCACACCTTCGCCTCTGACTTTAATGGGCTTCATCGCAGCCCAGAGCTTTATTTAACCCAACGGGGAGGGAGCCAGGAGGCAGCTGCCAGAAACCGGAGCAGCCCCATGCCAGGGATGGCCTTGGGGACGGCCGCGTCCGCTGGGATTTTCCCTGCCCTGGGGTGCAAGTGGGTGCAAGGGCATGCGCAGCTCCGCAGAACTGAGCCCTGGCAGGCAGGTCCTGAGCATCGGGGACAGTATTCGGCTCTAGGGCAGCTCTTTCATTTTGTGGTCTCCGGCCGCCCCATGTCCTTTCCTTGTGACTGCTGGACCACAACCCCATCTTCCTAAACTGTGTCTGGGGGCCAAAATAATTAACCATCACCCTAATGAGGATCCTCAATCTGGCTCCAATAGCAGCAGACACCATGGGACACCCCGTATGCACGCTGGCAGATGACACGAACACGCACGTGATGCCTGGAATATGAATGTGCAAGAGGTGCATCCAGCTGAGGATGCCTGTGTCCTGCCGGGGTGTTCCTTGAGCATCCACCACGCTGGAGCCGGGGAGCCCCACAGGCTCTGTTTGGCTGAGCCAGGAATTATTCTAATTTATCCTCCTTTTCCCTCCCTCCCAATTTCGTTTTTGGGACATCCTGGACCACAGCCTTGTTGCTCCTTTTATGCTTTATCCCAAGGCCCTGTGGATGCCTGTGCTGGGCTGGGATGTTTCTGAATCATTTCATAGTAAATAGAGAGTGCAGCCATCCACAATCTTGGAAGCTGGCCTGGGGATAGGTGACAAGGAGCCAAGGAACATGCAGGCGTTGGGATGCCGAGAGAGGCAGTCAGGGACAGGGATGCCCAAGGTAGCGGGGTTGGAGAGGACGCTCTTCAGCATGGCCCCATTCCAGCCCAAATCCTGGAGAATGTGCAGCATTTGATCCCAAATCCTTGCAAGGGTTTTGACTGCCCTGCTCCATGCCCAGAGCTTCTAGGCTCCTTCCATGCTGGACCTGGAGCCTTGGACTTGTGACAGGCAGGCGCTGGCAAAATTCCAATCCAGGTGGGACCAGCAGCAGTTTTGCCCAATACTTAGAGCAGTTGGGCAAGCTGAACCTGAGCAGCTTTGGGTACAGAACAGCTCAGCAAGGACATGGAGCAAAGTCACAGCAGCGACAGGAGCAGCTCTGAGGAGCTGATACCTCCAGGTATCCAAATGCCCCTTGGGCTCACCATGTACCCCAGGAGCTACCTGTTCCTATGCAGTGAGTGTCCTACAGTGGGGACACAGGCCCTCCAGGGAAGCAGGATGGGCATCCTGAGCTCATGCTGGGCTCCTTTGGCAGGATCCACACCAAGACATGGCCCACACCTGCCTCTCCCTCTTTTGGCCCTTGACTTCTGCTCTTGGCTTTGGAGGGACACTTGATCCGAGGTATCTGAGGAGGCTTTGGCAAGGAAGCAGCTGGATGGGACAGAGGAGTTTTTTTTTGATTGCTTTTCCACCCTTGGTGTCAAAAACACCCTCTGAGCCAATGTGCTCCCCTAGAGCTCAGTTGCCTCCTGCAGAAGAGAGATAGGACGGCCTGGAGGCCCACGGGCCTTGGTGCCATTCCCAAGGGACGCGAAGTTCCTCCGGGGAAGTTTGCAGGTGGCCGGCGCACGCGTGCTCGCTTCTCCCTGCCCCCTTCCTTCCTCCGCCTCTCCCTCCCTTCCCGAAAGCAGCACTGCGGCAGCACAGCCCGGCAAACCGATCAAGGCGGAAGGGTCGATCAATAGATGTATTGAGCACTCTTCAAGGTACGGTGATTTTTGCGGATTCAGTGCTAACCTCACGCCGGAGCCCCGAGTGCTGCCACCCCGCACACTCACCCCGCTGCCCCTTCCCAGCGCACGTCCCGGCCTCCCGCCAGGCTGCGGGAGGAAGGAGAGACCCTGCGAACTCGAGTCACCGGTGGCACTTGGAGATGGGAGGGGAAGGGTCACCATCATGGTTGGAGGCTTTCTTCACACATGAGGCTCGTCCCGTATAATGGGGATTCTCATGGCAACTCATGGGTTTTGGAGACCCTTGGAAGGTCATGGAGACATTTCCCATGGGAAGCAACTTTGACATGGGCAACATGGGGCTCTTGGTGACATCCTGAGCGGTGAGCAGCCCCAGGCTGCATCCAGCAGCAGCAACCTGCGGGATGCGTTCACGGCTCCGCAGGGTCTGCTCGGAGGAAAGATGCGGTGATGGCAGCCAGATTTTTGATGCAAGAGGGTTTTTAGCTGTCACCTCCCTGAGATGCCTGACGAGCGCCTGGCCATGAGGAGACCGAGAGGAAAGACAGGAGGGGAACGTCCGAAAGCACCTGGGAAGGCAGAACCCGACCAAAGAACAGCTTAATTTGAACAGCTGCTACTTTAACATGTGCTGACCCCCTCGGATAGGGATTACGCCTTGAAATGTAAAAATAGCACATTTAATGAAGCTGCAAAGAAGTCAATTACACCTTGTTGGATTGCAGACACCTTGTTTCCCCATTTCCCCTGTCATGCTCCCGGTTCCTGAATGAGTTCTGGGATGGGCGAGCTCGGCTCTGGGATGGGGAGATGTAGGTGGAGCCGGAGGGCTCCTTTCCAGCGAGCGCAGCCAGGCAGTGGGAAGGGCTGAGCAATTCATCCCTCTTTGATTTAGAGAAGGGAAATGAGGGAACCTAGGCAGGAAGGAAACATCTCTGCTCACTTAACATGGGGGGAAGGAGGCATCCTGGCCCCTGTCCCGATGCTACTCCGGGAGGACACCGCCGCTCCAGATTTGAGAGGGAGGAAAGCAATGGGGAGGGAGAGGGATGCTACTTAATGCCATTTAATTTCACTTAGCAGCTCTCAGCTCCCCAGTCTCCGATACGCCCATCCGTCACGCTCCTCGTTAGGGAAAATCTATTTTAGAAATCTCTAATTTTTATTTTAAAGTCTAATAGAGCTTGGTGGTAATTTTCACTTTAAATAACGATTAGCCGCCTCGAAGTCCAGCGCGTGCCCCTGAGCACACGCGTGCGGAGCAGGGCAATGCCGCTGGCCGCGTCTCATCAGAGCCGGCCACCGGTGCCCGGCGCTTCCGAAATGCGGCTCTGGCTTCACATTGGTACATCCGTCTCTTTTGGGCTCTATCTCAAAAGGGCTTGGGGCAAATTTTGCTTTCTGGAGCTCTGAGCTATGACCCAGAGTTTTCCCCCGGTCCCTCCGCCCTGCAACTCATGACACTGGGGCTCAGCCGCACTGGACAGAGCCGTGTGCAGCGCCTCACACCAATGAATCCCACTCCGATGGAGCCACAAGGATCCCTGCGGATCCCACAGCCAAGGCGCAGGGCCGGGAGGGTTCGGCGATCAGCCGACCCACTCGAGCACCAAGCACAGAAAGAGATGCAAGGATGGAAAATTCCCCTTCATAATTAATAAATGAAGAATATTGTTGTTAATCGATGTAGCTGTGAAGAGAATATCGATCCCAGCCGCATGCTATTTTTTGTGCGGCTTAGATTTTTACACCTCATTTAGAGGCAGGTCTCTCTGGGGACCTCTTAACACCAAAAGATATTTGCAAGAGTCCAAAGTGAAGGGAAAAAAAAAAGGGGGGGAAAAAGATTAATTATTACCAGAGCTGGAGAATTATGTGTGTGTCCCATTGTGGCCGACTGCAGCACTGATTTGAATATTTGATTAATAGCGAATTATAGCCGCAGCTGATAACTTATCTCCGCACTGGCTATTTAGTAAACAAGTGGGAGCCATTAGATACATTTTTAATATTAATCCCAGGAAATTATGTTTATGAAGGCAATGGTTAACCCTTTGCCCACCAGGGGGTTGTGAGGAGGATGCTCCACTTGCTCCTGACATGAGGTTGACTTCTCCCTTAATACTATTTGTGCCAGCAAAGGCTTTTCGTGGTGGTTAAAGCACTGGGTAAGGAGCTTTCATTAGTGCCCAAATTTTTGATAAACTGGTAAGTAAATGGCCAGGGGTGTGGGAAGAGGGAGGTTGTATTTGTGTTTCTGTCAGGCCACTGCTGGAGCGGTGCTAATGGGGACCAGGGACCAGTCACCCACTAGCACCTTCTCCTTTGCTTCCAGTCCCAGGAGGGAGCTGACTTGAGACTACTGAGCTCAGGAGGACACAGAAGTGCCCTGTAAAACCAAAATATGCAGGTTCCTCGGTGCAGGAGAGGTTTGCAAGGCTCAGGAGCCCAGGATGGTGTAGGGAAAGGAGCCATGCGTGGGTGCAGGACCGCGCGCTGGGCAGTCCTGCGCGCCTGCACGCGCTCCGTGCAAGCAAAGCGCTAAGAGCAGATCAAAGAGCCGTCAAGAGCGGCTGCGTTCCTGCAAAAGCATCACCACGTCCATGGCAGAAAACACATCAAAGGCAGCGTGTGGTCCCTGGGACACGGCAAGTCTCATAGTGCTGCGCTCGCCGATGCCTCCCGCTGGGACACTGCCTGCCTCCTGCTTCCTGGGGCGTCCGGAGCAGGTCCGTGAATTTGGGTCAAACTTCAGCCAGGGTGGGAGGGGAAAAAGGCGCAAGAGCACACAAGAAAAAAAAAACTGGAAAAAAATCACCGATGTTCTTCTTGCCTGACATTTTCAAAAGGGAACCTTTGGCCTTTTGCGTCTGGAAGGACATTTTCATTATAGAATGTGCCCAAAAATAAAGACAGGGAGAAAGGGCCCCCCGAAAAGGGAGGCTGCGGATGCACAAGGTGACAACAGGGAGGCAGATTTATTTTGTCACTGTAAGGGAGCCAGGTTGGGGGGTATTCGGGCAGTGAAAAGTGAAAGCAGCAGCCGCAGCGCCAGGGCTGACGCTCCAGGTTACAGATGGGCTTAGCTTCATCCCTGCCTCATCCCTGGATATGGCAGAGGATAACCCCACGTCAAAGAAAAATGAGCCTAAAAGACACGATATCATAAATGAGGAAGAGAGGAAAGAGTGTGTGTGTCTGTGCTCCATCCGTCACCTCAGCTCCGGGAGCCCCAGGAGGAGGGAGACAGGGAAGAGCCGTCAAAGCCGCTGGAAAGGGAGCGCAGAGCCCGGGACGCGCTCCCTCCTCCACACTTGAGCAGGGCTCACGCATCCATCTCCTCCTCCTCCTGTGATAGGCCCCGGTGCTGCGGATCCATGCAGATCGATGCAAAATTAATTAGAGTAATCAACTCAGCTGTACCACAGAGATCATACAGGCAGGGTTTTAGGTGACTAATTGGTGGAAGCTGACAGCCAGTGTCCCCGGTGTCTTAGAGGTATTAACACTTTTTTCTCTGTAGATTAATTACCTTTTTCCACCTTTCACTTGATCGGTCCAGTAGTCCGGTGCGGTTTGGGTGGGAGGAAGAGGAGCAGAGAGAGCAAAGCATCCCACCGAGAGCAGGGCACGGATTGGTGGCAGCAGGGAGGAACCCACGTTCACTTTTGGGTCACGGTTCTTGCAACAGGAGCCCAGTTCATAGAATCATAGAATCATAGAATGCTTAGGGTTGGAAGGGACCTCTAGAGATCATCTAGTCCAACCCCCCTGCATACGCAGGGACACCTAAGGCACGTGGCACAGGACTGCATCCAAGCGGGTTTTGAAGATCTCCAGAGAAGGAGACTCCACAACCTCTCTGGGCAGCCTGTTCCAGTGCTCTGTCACCCTCACTGTTAAGAAATTTTTCCTTAAGTTCCTATGGAATTTTTGATGTTTCAGTTTCCGGCCATTTCCTCTAGTCCTATCAGTGGCCACCACTGAAAAGAGACCATCCCCGTCCTCTGCACTCCCTCCCTTGAGGTATTTATATACACTGATTAGATCCCCTCTCAGCCTTCTCTTCTCCAGGCTGAACAGGCCCAGCTCCCTCAGCCTCTCCTCATAGGGCAGATGTTCCAGGCCCCTGATCATCCTTGTAGCCCTGCGCTGGACTCTCTCCAGCAGCTCCACATCCCTCTTGTACTGTGGAGCCCAGAACTGGACACAGTACTCCAGATGCGGCCTCACCAGGGCTGAGTAGAGGGGCAGGATCACCTCCCTCGACCTGCTAGAGATGCTCTTCTTAATGCAGCCCAGGATCCCATTGGCCTTCTTGGCCACAAGGGCACACTGCTGCCTCATGGTCAACTTGTCGTCCACCATGACACCCAGGTCTTTCTCCGCAGAGCTGCTCTCCACAAGCTCGGTCCCCAGCCTGTACTGGTGTCTGGGGTTATTCCTCCCCAGGTGCAGGACCTTGCACTTGGCCTTGTTGAATTGCATGAGGTTTTTCACCGCCCAGTTGTCCAGTCTGTCCAGGTCCCTCTGGATGGCAGCACAGCCCTCTGGGGTATCGGCTACTCCTCCCAGTTTGGTATCATCAGCAAACTTGCTGAGGGAGCACTCTGTGCCTTCATCCAGGTCATTGATGAATAAATTGAACAGGACTGGACCAAGGACTGACCCCTGGGGGACCCCACTAGCCACAGGCCTCCAACTAGACTCTGCACCGCTGATCACCACTCTCTGGGCCCTGCCATCCAGCCAGTTCCTAATCCATCTCACTGTCCACTCATCTATCCCACACTTCCGGAGCTTGCCCAGGAGGATGTTGTGAGGGACGGTGTCAAAAGCCTTGGTGAAGTCGAGATAGACGACATCCACCGCTCTCCCCTCGTCTATCCAGCCGGTCATTTCATCATAGAAGGCTATCAGGTTAGTCAGGCAAGATTTTCCCTTGGTGAATCCATGCTGACTACTCTTGAGCACCTTCTTGTCCTCCATGTGCCTGGAGACAACAGCCAGTATGAGCCGTTCCATCACTTTTCCGGGGACGGAGGTGAGGCTGACTGGCCTGTAGTTGCCTGGGTCCTCCTTCTTGCCTTTTTTGAAGACTGGCGTGACATTGGCCTTCTTCCAGTCTTCCGGCACCTCCCCCGTTCTCCAGGATCTTTCAAAGATGATGGAGAGCGGCTTAGCTATGGCATCTGCCAGCTCCCGCAGCACTCTGGGGTGCATCCCATCAGGGCCCATGGATTTGTGGGTATCGAGGTTCCTTAGGTGCTCTCTGACCCAATCTTCCTCTACCCAGGGCAAGTCTTCCTCTCCACCAGCTTCTTCTCTTGCCTCTAGGGCCTGGGGCTCTAAAGGGCTGCCCTTGGTAAACACCGAAGCAAAGAAGGCATTGAGCAACTCTGCTTTTTCTGTGTTATTTGTAACCAAGGTGCCCATCCCGTCCTCCAGCGGACCCACGTTTTCCCTGATCTTCCTTTTGCTGTTAATGTATTTGAAGAATTTTTTTTTGTTATTTTTAACGTCCCTTGCCAGCTTGCCTTCCAGACGTGCCTTAGCTTTCCTTGTCGCATCTCTGCACTCCCTGACTACGTTCCTGTATTTCTCCCAGGGGGCCTGTCCTTTTTTCCACATTCTGTATACCGCTGCCTTCTGCTTGAGCATTGCCACAAGCTCCCGGCTCATCCACGCAGGTCGCCTGCCCCCTCTGCCTCCCTTCCTACACACAGGGATGCACTGTTGCTGGACGTGGAGAAAGTGCCGCTTGAAAACTAACCAGCTCTCTTGGGCCCCCCTGCCTTCTAGAGCACTAGCCCATGGGATTCTACCGAGGAGGTCTCTGAAGAGGCTAAAGTTGGCCCTCCTGAAGTCCATCGTCGCAAGGCTACTTACAGCCCTTCCTCCTCCTCGTTGAATCCTGAACTCCACCAACTCATGGTCACTGCAGCCGAGGCTATCCCCCACCTTCACATCTCCTACTAGGCCCTCCCTATTTGATAGCACGAGGTCCAGTAGCCCACCTCTCCTCGTCGGCTCCTCCACAACCTGCGTCAAAAAGTTATCGTCGACGCTCTGCAGGAACCTCCAGGACTGCTTATGCCTGGCTGTGTTGTCCTCCCAGTTGATGTCGGGGTAGTTGAAGTCCCCCATGAGAACCAGGGCCTGTGACCGTGAGGCAACATCCAGCTGCCTATAGAAGGCCTCATCAACCTCCTCGTCCTGGTCAGGTGGCCGGTAGCAGACACCCACCACAGTGTCTCCCACATTAGCCTGCCCTCTAATCCTTACCCACAAGCTCTCAACTCGCTCATCCTCGACTCCCAGGTTGAGCTCCATGCATTCCAGTTGCTCTCTCACACACAGTTAGGAGAGGGATGCGCATCCCTGCCCGCCCGGTTGGTTTCCCATGCCATGTGCATCCCAGCAAAGGTGCCTCTCACATGTTGGTCCAGCACAAGACCACCACTTCTCTCCTGTTCTATGGATCTGACGTCCTGCTTGGGCAAGCATCTGGAGTCACATCTCTGGGCTTGATACCACGGGGTGATCACTTGGCAAAACATAATGTGCCTTGCCATAAGTCTTGGGCTATTTAAGAGATCCAAGAGAAGGTTAAAAGACAGGTTTGTTCTGTAAATATCAACATAGGAAGAGAGTTTCTGACTGCAAATGACTCTCTGTAATAAAGACTTAATGAGGCCCTTGTGTTGCTTGGATCCAAGCTAGAAATAGAGTGAATGCTTTTAATAGCAAGGGTAATTAATCATCACCACTTGTTCTGGGTCTGCAGATGGGTTCTCCATCACTTGGACTCTGAGTCACAACTAGGCACCTTCCTACTGAACATGTCCTGGCTCAGACCTGGCTCGAGAGAGGTATGAATTTGCAACGGTCCTTTGCAATGGTCCTCCTGGCCTTCACACCCAGGAATCTGGGAGTTCATGGGGAATCTTCCCCGGGCTTCAACAGATCATGGGTCAAACTACACAGGAAAAGCCAAAGGTCTGTCATGAGGCATGGGAAAGGAATCAATGCTAGGGAAGGAAAGCCTTCCTCTTCCATCCAGCTACCTATTTGTGTTCTCCTCTAGGAGGGCTTATATCTCATGCACACTTATTTCTAGGACTATGACAAGCTCTTTAGCAGCATCACTGCAAAGGACAGGAAGGGTCAGGACGGAGAACCCAACAAGCTGAGCCTTTAAATACTCTGGGTCGGACCGGTCTCCTGAATCGCATGGAAAGAGGGGACTTCCAGAGCAGCAGACCCAGTTAGCAATGGCTTTCCTTCCCCAGCTGCATGTTGGGCTTCGGTGGCTCAAAGCGAAGGCGTTAGACCTAGATTCCTCACCTGGATCACATCAATGGCCAGCAGAGAAGGATGGCCCCCTCCAGAGAGCCATTTGTCCCTCCTGACAGCCGGTGTCCAATAGTCAGGATGAATTGTCCTCATGAGGGGGCTGTGTCTCCCCAGCCAGCTTGACCACCTCGCTTTCATCTCTCAGGTGATGGGAGATAGATCCTACCACAATTGATCAAGGTCTCAATCTCAGAAGCAGGTCTTATTGGCAGAGAAAACCGAGAGGAAATCAGGAGGAACAAGTCAGGGAAGCAGAAGTGTTCCAGTTCAGTCAATCCACCTGGACACAATGCACCAAAATGTTTTGCAAGGGTGGCATCTACTCATCTCTCCCCTTCTTTTCATGCCTTTTCAGGTGGTTTTGGGTAAATTATACAGTCACAGCAGGTTCAAAATCTCCAGCACAGTGTACCCACCTACTTCTTCCCCATTGCTCATGCAACATGGGAATTATGGCTCTTCCTGTGTGGCAGATGCACCCACTTTGGGATAGAAGGGGAGCCCGACACTCTTTGCACCCTGTTTTGAGGCCGTCCTCAAAACACAAGGGCTCGAGAGCACCCAGGAGACAAGGTCAGCAGCGTGTGGACGCGTGCGCGAGCGAGGTGACCCTGCGCCGGCCTCCCGTGCAGCCCCGGGGATGAAGGAGGGGGATTATCCGCTACTCAGCTCCGAACGGTGAAGCCAGCACTTTAGAGCGCTTTCATCCCTGAAAGCTTCGGCGCTGAAGAAAGGAGAATGGAGCGATGCCCCAACAGCACCATAAGTGCTTTCTTTTTTTAACAAAGCATCAGAGAGCCGGCAGGATGAGCGTGGGGGTTGAGCAGCAAACCCTGCAACAGCACAAGGTGCGACCCCTCCCACGGCGCTTTATCGGGATTTGCCAAACCTTAAAAATAAATCTTCCCCGGTTTCCTTTTATAGGGGCTTTCAAGCTGTATCCCCCAGGTCCTCATGGAGGGTAATGAACGCGCAGTGTGCGTCTTGGAGCCACTTGAATTATTCATCGGGAATAATATTTGTTGCCCTTTTCTGCTGTTGGGGGATCGATGCCTATTTATGTTCGAGGGTCCCTGGTTTTGGGGGGCCGGTGGCTGCTTGAAAGGTGCCGTTTGTAAAGGTCAGGGCATTTGCAGCCCTCTCCCAGAGCCTGGATGTCATCACGGCCGGTGCATCGGCACCCGCTTCGCTCGCTGTTGGCCAAAGCCAAGCATGGCCTGGAGGTGGGAACAGCCCATGGTGCTGGAGCAGTGCTGAGGGATAAATGACTTTGGACCCAGCACAGCAATATTTGAACATGTGGCCGAGCAACCCGCACACTTGTGCAGAGCCGTTTCTATGTGCATGTGCCCAGGAGCTGCCAGGACCACACAGTTTGTTCAGAAAGGTCTCCTCACATCCTAGGTCACTTACTCGAGCAATCCAGTTTTGTAGGAAAGCTGCTCTGAAGGAAATTAAAGCAGAGCAAATCTGCTGGGGAAGTTCTGCACCTGGTGCAGCTACTCCAGAGCTTTAGGGTGAGTCCAACAAAATGCTCATGGGAAGACCTGGATCCTGCTTGCAACTCTGTTGCTGGCTCCAAGGTCTTGGGTGGGGTGTCCTCGATCCTGACTTTCCAGGCAGAGCTCCTGGTCTGGATGCCAGAGCAGCTGAGATGCAGCCTCTGGCATCACTGGCTAGGGAATCCGCACCAGGACATAAGCCAGAGGGTTGGATGAGGAGCAGATCCCACTTCTGCCTGGCAGGCCCATAATGCGGGTGCTTAATGCTGCAATGGATCCCATGTATCCCCTGCCATGCCCAGCCCTGGGCCACCTCGAGCTTCCCGGAGGAGGGAGACAACGAGGGGGAACCTTCCCTTTCCAGCCCAAGCAAGAGCGAATGAAGATATTTCTTTGCATGAATCCTGAGTGAGATCTTAATTAGAAAATGAACCTGTGGCACAAATGCAAACAAGGTCTCCACTCAGTCAGGGTGAGCGGACTGGGAATTTCCAGTTTTGGCATCTGCTGCCTGTGTGTTTCCAAAAAAAAAAAAACCCTGAACCTGCTGAGCTCGGAGTTTGCTGCTCCTGAGAAGAGTTTTTCCAAAGCACAGGGGATAGTTTTGCCCTTCAGAGTTGACATTGCCTGGGTCTGATTCTCCTGTTCACCTGGCTCATATAGGAATGAAGGTCAAAGTATCACTGGGTACAAATTAGCAGCTCTTCATTAACTCTTAGGGCAAATTTACTTCAGTCAGCTGTCCAGACATACATTAATTAGGATTTCTTTTTTTTTGTCTATTGCAGCTTTAGTCCAGTTCCATACTGGGTTGAGCAATCTGGGGGTCATTCTGCCTTTCCGTTCTTCCTCTGATCTAGGATGGGCCACAAGGCAGCAGCTCTTTGCTAAAGAAAACAGTTTTATGTACAAATTTCCATGTGGGCCTACAAAAAAGCTTTGGGAAAAGGTCTTCTATCAGACCCTTTTGGCATGGGAAGAGATTTTGCAGGAGCAGTGGGATCTTGCAAAGTACATGGTTACAGATAGCTTGGAGTCAGTATGCCCTGGCTTTAAATGAAAGGGAAGATATGGAAGGGGACTTGCCAATGGCCAAGATGCACCAAAGATGGAATTTTCAGCTCAGCTTTGTCTTCAGACTGAAACTGCAACCTCTGCAGCTGAGGTTGGGACCTCCAGGTCCTTCACCACAAACATCTCGGAGATCTTCCTGCTCTGCTCTCTGTCCCCAGAGCCCTTGCAGCTCCCGCCGCCCTGCAGTGGTGGAGGCCAAGGCAGGGCCAAATAGGGGGTCTCATCTTCTCCTTCTACTGTTTCTTCATCCCTGCAAAGCGACGTTGGGCAGGGGGCCCTTCACTTGCCAGGGTGGCCCTGAGTCCTGCTGCAGTGCCCGGGGCTGAGCAGTGGGAAGCAGAAGAGCCCTAATGCTGCTCCGACAGCGAGGCCGTCGCTAAGTGCTCCATGCGGATACTTCCCCCCCTCCTTCTTTTGTTTATTATTGGAACTTACAAGAAGCTAAAGACCTCCCCAATTATCCAGGAGCCACTTAAGAGCAATTGAGCACCTGTCACCGACTGAATAGGCTGCATCGCCCTAATGACGGCAGCGGGGAAAAGACGCGGGTCAGCAGAGAGCGGGGAGCTGCAATGTACAGCCTTGCCGTGCCAGCTCCGAGGTCCGAGAAGGGCTGGAAAACCACAGGAAGAGGCAGAAGGAGGAAAGGAGCCAGGCAAAGTACCCCTGGGTCTCCCCAGCAAGGCCGGGCTGAGTGGGAGAGTTGGTGGCTGACACTGAGCTGGACAGGTCATGAGCTGCTGATATGAAAATGAAAGAAAACAAAAATCCAAGGAAATATCCATGGACCATCAGCCATGAATAAAATAAAAAATATTCTTTTATTTATCCACGCATTTTCTTCTTAAAACCAGCTCTCACTAAGCAGCTGCCTGCAGGGGAGACTCTCCTTGCAGGGGGATTTCTTACATGGCTGAAGCTCCCAGTGACTGAGCCTGAGCCTGTGGGATGTGCAGATGTCTGGGATGGGCGACGGGAAGGTGGCCGAGCCTCTGGCTTGGGAGCCCGAGGGCGGTCTTCACCCTATGGGGCAATTTAAGACAACTTTGGCTATGGGAAGTGTGCAAATGACGCTTTTCGATGCCCTTTTTTGATTAGGTTTATTAGGACTTCCACTTAAAACAGTAAAAAAAAAAACACCTTTTATATGTGTCATCTATATCATATATCAGTTCTATAGATACAGTGTGAAAAGGCAAACTAACCCATGACACTAAAATACTACGTGAGGTACAGGCGTCATTAACTGGCAGGGCTGCAAACCAAACATCACGAAAATCGTGCAGGAGGAGATGACATTCAGTTCAGTGAAACAAAGCCTGGTGCCAGCAAAATAAAATGAAACAAAATAAAGTAAATATAGAAATTAGCCTGTTCCCACCAGATGCAACTGCCCTGCAGCACAAAATGGGAACTGCCTTCCTGGGAAGGGGAGGCATTTCTGCTGAGCCTCACAAGAGGAGGAGAACACAGAGATATCCAGGTGGATGCACAGAACTCAGCATCTCCTGCACACCGAGCTCCAGCCTTTGCACCAGCCCCTTGCAGGACAAGTTAATGCAGGACATGTGTCCCCTATGTGTGGGTCTTGCTGGCTCCTGGCATCCCCCTTTCCTGCGGTCCCAGTCCGTGATGCCCTCTGGGGCAACGGCCAGGTGAGGGAATAAATTCCCCATTTCTCAACCCTGAGGGAAGCTGGGGCTAAACCAAACTCCTCAGGGAGTGAGAGCAAGTGGTGTCACCTCCCTGTGAGATGTGGGGCCCCTAAAAGCCATCGAGCTCGCTGTGCCAGCCACCTCCATCCTGGCACTGGGGCCGAAACTGTGGCAAAGGAGGGGACAGGAAGAAGAGGCGGGGGAGAAGGTGCCAACCTGGAAGGGCTCATCAATAGGAACATAAAATTAAAATAATTTGCATCAATTCTGCTGAGTGGTCGTTAAGCCTAATCGTTATTGACCGGCAGCCGTGATGACGAAGGCTCCCGCGGTGCCTGGCGAGGCAGTTTGGGGTCCCCCCTCCCCGGATCGGGACATGTCCCCTCCCTGTGCTGGGAACGGGCTTTGGGGACAACGCGCGGGAGCTGGCGACGGCCACCGTCCCTCGGCACAGACAGGGCCAAGCAGTGGATGGGGACAATGCTGTCCCTGTCCCTTTGGGCAGGGTGGCTGTGACGCCTCTCCTGCACTCAGGATAAGGGGATAGAGCCAGCCCAGAGCTGCTCTGCAGGATGCGGGAGGGGAGGAAAGGATGGAGAGAGGAGAAACGAAGAAAATGGAGACGGGAAGAAAAGCAAGGGCAGATGGTGGGAGTGGGAAGGGCTGCTGAGATGGCTCTGGAGAGACCCCTCAGACGCTGCCAGTGCTATTTACTCGGCGCGAGGCTGGGTAATTTTCTCCCCTCCTTCCTCCGGCCTTTGTTTCTGCCGCCAGCGCGGACCCCGAGCAGCAAAGGAGCCTGATCAATAGGAACACGGTGTTTGCATGGATCATACATGCGAAGAGCACGTTCCCGAATCGATGCCGAGGTCTCACAGAAGGAGAGGAAGGGAGGGAAAAAAAAAAAAGAAAGAAAGAAAGGAAGAAAAAGAAACCCACCCCAGCAGGATGCGCATCGACACAGGATGCACCGTTTCCATGGCAATGGGCTGCTCTCCCGCCACCCCGGTCCTGCGCCGGCAGCACGGCCGGGTCCCGATGCCGGGCAGCCCCACACGGCACCCGGGATGCAGCGGGGTACAATCCCCCCGGGCGGTGCTTCCCGTGAGGTCCCTGATGTGGCGCCGGTGTCACGTAGCTGCAGCCGAGCTCCCCGGCAAGGTGGTTCTGACCGGCCCTATGGGCTCCCTCCCCAGCCTCCCTTCGCGCTGGGAGGCAGCGGAGGAAACGGGCAGTCCGTTTTCCCTCCTTCCAGCAGGTAAAGCCTGAGATCTCAGCTCCGAGCTCCCTCCTGCCGGGCGCCTGCGCGGTGCAGGATCCCAGCGTGGCGGCTCCAGCTCCCACTCCTCCACCTGCCTCCTTCCCAGAGGAATTCATTAACAACATCTCTAAAGTGCTCCAGAATTGGAAAAAACACTTAGGAACTGCAGGCAGGAATCCTTAATGGAATCAGCCTGGAAAACCTTCGTTTCTGTACCGTCCCACACAAGGGAAGATACCCTGGGTCACTGATCCTATGAAATCCCCCCAAAATCATCCCGAAGGGGCTTGTAAAGGGGGGTTTTGCCCACCCTTCACGCTGGGCTCCACATGCAGCTCGTGGCTGCCTTTGCAGCACAGCCAGCCCATACTTCTCCGCCAATAAAGTTATCTAAGAGTAACCATTAAGCCCTCATGAGCACCACAGCCCACGCGAGCCAGGGGAGATGTGAGACACACAGTGCTGCAAATGTCCTTGCACAGAACAGCCGCCCTTGGCAAGGACAAGCCGTCCGGTAAGGGTTGGGAATGTCCCGGAGCGAGCAGACGGTTCCAGTTCTCCTCTGGATTCAGACCTTTTCTTGGGAAGCATCAATAGATTTGCAGTGGGAAATTGTCTCTGCACAATGTTGGAAGCCAGCTGGAAGCATTCGGGATGGAGTATGGATCACAGCTTTAATCCTGGGGGAAAATTCCCAGGAGAGACTTCCCAAGGAAGAGGAAGTCACCCTCCATGAGGGCAGATGTTCCTGACACAGGTGTCGGTCCCCATGGAACGGCCAGCTCTCGAGCAGCGTTTGCTTCCAAGCATCCCAGGCAAGGCTTGTGCTGGCAGCAGCTTGGCCCCTGCTTGTGTTTCAAACATTTCTTTTTAATCAGCAAGGAAGTAAATTAAAAAAGTTGGCTGTGCAGGAATTAGGCCTTTTGGCTGATAGTTTGGGAAACATCTGTCTCCATTGCCTGTAAATTAGTCTTCCACAGGAGAGTAATCAGATGGTTAATGCAGCCGCAAATGAAATCACCCATCATTAACTATTCAAAACAAGAGGTCTGTAAAGGATCGGTCCAATAAATCCACTCCGGAGTCAGGGCAGGTTGGGAGCCGGAGAGAGCTGAGCCGCTTCCAGTCAGCTCTTCCAGGCCATGAGTTGGCCAAGGTGCTGGAGGGGATTGGAGCCACTTGGGAGCTTCATGAAGAGTCAGACTTCAAGGATAAGGTTTTGGGTGGTGGAAGGGGAATCCTCTCTCCAGCGTCCCAGTTCCTGGAGGAAAAAAAAAGGGGGGGAAAGAAGAAAACCAAATGGAAAAGTAAGCCCCAGCTCAAGCCTGCCTCCTGGGAAAAGCAGCTGCAATGTGAGCAGGAGTCCGTCTTGGAATGCTGCCCTTAGCCACAGAGACACCCCTGGGTGCCTCTGCTCCCTCCAGTCTAAATTCATTGTATCGGGACTATATACATATGAAAAAAGGGTATTTGGTTCTTGTGTTGACACCACTGCATACACAGAACAAACACGGATATTTACCCCTTGGAAAGAGGTCAGCACGGAGGTTACGGATCACTGAAGCCCCCGGAATGCTGGGCGTCTGTGTGGGCAGCCTCTTTCCGCAGGGCTCCGTTTTGCCCTTACGGAGTCATCCCTTAAAGATGACTTTAATGTTGGGGAAAGGGGAAGAGACAGAGGGCTGGGGGGAGGCGGCGTGCTGGAGGAGCGAGTTCTTTGTTGCCTGCAGCTTGTTAAATCCATACATTGAAGAGCAGAATAAATAAAAAATCAAATCTCTCCTTCTGCAAAGCATTTCTGTGGGGAGCTGCTTCCCTGAATCTTCCAGCCCCGGCCTCTGTCAATAAATCAATAGCTGATGCAGGTCGGCTGCAATCGGCTGCAGGAGAGCAAGCGTGTGATGGATGGACAGGAGAGAGGCGCATCTAAGAGATAGGGCAGAGGTGATGCTCACCTTGAGCTCGCTTGTTTGTCTCTGAAAGACAAGGGAGCGCCGAGGCCTGAGCTCGCAGCGGGTACCGCGACGCAACCGCTGCCTCCCAACGCGCTCTTGTCCTGCAGAGCCAAAACGAGGGGAGCAGAGGGACTAAATGATGCCCCAGAAGGCTGGACTAGGAGGGCTCTCCCTGAGCCTCTTGCTTAGATGACCTCTGGGAGACCTGGGAGGGAAACTGGCTCTTCTCACGCTGTGGGATGGCCAATTTCCTTGTTTTCAAGCCCGGCAAATGTCTGTTCAACAGTATGGAGGGGACAGCCATGCCTGCAGATGGAGCATCAGAACTGAGTCTGGGGACCAAACCCAGCTCTCCAACACATCCAGCACCAAGGTGGTCCTGGTGCTCCCACAGGGTCCATCCGGCAGGATGAGAACCCGGGTGTGGGACATGCAGCAGCAGGGACAGTCCCACCACTTCCCCGTAGCCCAGAGAAGCAGATGTTTGATGGAGAAGGAGAGTTTCCATGGGAGCTTCACTCAGTACCCTTATGCCTCAAGCAACCTCTGGATGACACCCATGAATGTTGTTGGAGAGTGGTGAGCACTCAGCACTCCGTATGCCTTCCCCCCCAAAATAGTCCCTATTTTTCCTTCTATTACCCTCTTCCTGCCCCACAGTTTCCCTCTTCCCTGCCCTGGACTCCAGATGGGCTCTGGGGCCCTTGGCCCATCCCTCTCCTGAGATCCTTAGGGGAAGTGTGGGAGAAATAAGGCAGTATTTCCCCTGGTCAACCACTTGCCCTTATCCTGAGCTTAATGACTTATTTATCTAAGGCTTCACTGAACACTCCATTCAACCACCCTTGAGGGCTTATTCCAGCCCCCTCCAACTACACTTATCCTCTGCAGCCCAGAGGCAGCAAGTTCCTACACACCAAGGGAAGGATATTTCCTTCAGCTTGCCCTGAGTCTTCCTATTCCTATCAGAGAATTGGGGATTTGCCTCATTCTTATGTCAGGAAAGAAAGAAAATAACCATTTCATTTCTTCTTCAGACTTTTCCTGAGCTTTAGGGCTCACTGCATCCCCGCAGTGGCCCCATATGGGGTGTTGGTCCAGCCCTTAGCACCTCTCCTTGCTTTGCTCGCAAGGAGGGGACAGAGACGTGGGCGGTATCGAGTATGGGCGCTCTATGGATTGACGCAGTGCTATAATGATGTGTTCTAATTTCTCCTCTGTTCCTCTCTTAATCATTCCTAACATCCGATTTGCCTTTTTGACTGCAGCTGAACATTGAGCTGACATTTTCAGAGAACTATCCACATTAACTCCAAGAGCTCTTCTCTGAGCAGTAATAGCTAATTTGGAGCCCATCGTGGTATATATGTAGTTAAGGCTGTTCGCCTCATGTGCATGACTTTGCATTTATTAGCACTGTATTTTATCTGCCCTGTTATTGCCCCTTCTCTTCATGTCATAAGTTACTTCAGCCAACTTTCCCAGTCGTTGCTCATTTTGACTATTCTGAATGATTCTGCCTCCCCATTGAGCCTTATCATTTTGTTAGGTTTTTCCCTTTTCCAGAGTATTTCCAAAGTATTCATCAGATGATGGCCCAACACTGATCCCTGTGGAGCTTGCATGGACACCCCCCTCAAGGAGGTCCCACTGGGGCTGAAGAAATGCCAGTCAGGCACGGCCTGGCCATGTTTCTCCAGGAGAAAACCCAGGACAGTGATGAGGAAGGGGTCTAACTTTGGTGAACATGGGACCTGCAGCGAAAGATAACCAGGAGCATTGACAAAGGTCCCTCACTCCAAAGATCTGCCCAAGTAGATGTTGCTTTCAGGTCCCCACTGCTGACATTCCTCTTGTCCTCCCTCATGTCAGGACTGAGGTCCATCTGTTTGGTTCATGTCTTGGGAGCAATTCTGAGGACCTGCAGAGCAAGGTTTTCTCCTAAGATATCTGCAAGACCCTTGATGTTGGTGTCCGGGCATGGTGTATTTGGTTTGGGTTAGGCAGAGCATCCTGGGGAGTGAGGCTCAAATCCAAGCTCTCCTTTTGCAGGGAATTCAGAGTCGGAAACTGCCCCATGTGCCCTTCGACAGGGGAAAAAAAGCAGGAGACTAAAGAAAAAAAAAGAACTCTACAAAACTCTATTTGGTTATTTCTCCCTGGTTACATTCAAAGGATATTGGAAAATAGTAGCCCAAAATAAACTGGGCTGCCAGGGAGGGCTGGCAGGAGAGCGCGGTGCCCACTGCTATGGTAACTGCAATCACTCCCTGCCCTGCTGTGGGAGGCAGAGCTGCCAATTTGTCCTCATTTCTGAGAAGATTGGTTCAGCCCCAGCCCAAGACATGCACCGAGAGCCTCGCTCCTTGGGTGGGCAGACTGGTATCGGCCCCACGGGTGGCACAGCGAGCCCTGGGCACCAGTGGCAGAGACAGGGACAGCTAGAGCAAGAGACATCTGGGACTATGAGCGCTTTCCACCCTTGGATTTGGCCAGAGATTCAGCTGGGTGGAAAGGAGTAGTTTGGGGTTTAGTCCTGGACCTCAGGCATGCCCAGGCTCATCAAGACGGAGATTGTAGCATCCCTAAAAATAGACCTGCCCAGTGCAGACAGGAATGCTGTTATGGCATAAAGGAGGCTTGGAGGATGCAGGCAGGAGAGATGTTTGAAGGGTCTGAAAGCAAACCTAACACCAGATCAAAAAGCCTGTCAGCAGGCTGTAAGAACACAGCAGACTTCTCCAGCTCACTTCAAGCACCTTGAGGATTTTTCTGGTTGCAATTGAAGCATTTCAGCCTGATGTGGCTTGGTCTGTCCAGCCGCCCTTCCTCAGCCTCATGGGTTTGGGAGCCCTTTGGGCAGAGAGGCTTCCTTTTGGGGAGGATTGGGGGAGAATGGAGGGGTTAACGTAACAACTTAACACTGTGAGTTTTCCTAGGATGCCCCCAATTCCCTTTATTTGTGGTGATCTGAGATGCACCTACGAGCAACATCAGCAGTTGGAGACTCTGATGGCTTTTTTTTTCCATCCTCTCAATCATTTTTGAGGACAGAATTTCAACAAGGTTTAAGCTCTGTCCTAGGCTCTGCAAAGAAACTATGATTTTGGATGCAATCAACTTCCATCAGATCCCTTGAAATGGGTAAACATCCCCTTTCTGCTGAGAACTAGGGTCCCTACTGGAGCAGGGAACCCTTGGAAGGGTGGCCCAGGGTAAACACCAAGCAGAATTTTCAGCTTTCTGATTTTTCTGTAAGTTAGAACACTTCAAAACTTCCTGTGAAATGAAACCAGAGATACAATTAGACTAAAATCAAGCAACTTATTAACTTAGCCAGAAGTATTATAGGCATATCAAACTGGGAAATTGAATGTCGGTTGAAACATCCTGTGTTGACAGGTCAAAGTATTTAATTTCAGCTTATAAGCAGTATTTCTTTCTGCAGCTTTCTCCCTATGCTTAGTTTAGCTGAAATCAGTATTGCTTCTGGTATTTTTGGATGAAGGAGTGATCCCTGTAGACTCTCCTGAGAATTTCTACACTTTTTTTGATTTTTGATTTTATTTATTTTTTAATACCCACCTTTTGCAGCCAGACTCCTCTGTCCCAGCCCTGCTCTGGCTATTTAAAGCACGTGGTCTTGGGTACCAGGCCTGTTTACTCAACAGATTTACTCTATGAGGTCATTAAACTAGGTCCAGCTTCAGCTAAGAGCCAGAATGGAGACCCACCTGCTCCCCACTTAAAGACTAATTTAGAGGCAACCAATTTATCAGAAACTTGACAGTGGGTGGCCTAGGGGAAGGGAGTAAGTTTGTGCCTTAGAGCCAGGATTTGAGTCTTCTGGCTCTTAGGCCAGAACTTTCTTCCACCTGCCCCAAAATAGCGCATGTGGTGACCAAAGACCGGTGGAGCTGGTGAGTCCCTGGGCCTCATAGGGGGAGGCTGGTGTCTCTCCATGCTCTGCTCTGGTCCCCCATCCATCCCAAGGGTCTCTGGGACCCAGTGTTTTCCTGGAGCTATGGGTGCTAAGTCCTGGCGGAGCTGTTCATGGACTGTGCAGGCTCCACTGCAGTACGGGCTTTTTTTATAGGGCACACGACTCATCTGACTCCAACTGCTCAATGCAAGAGGGGTTCCCAGCTCCTCTTGTAGCCCTCCATGGGAGGCAATTTCCCTGTCCTCCTCCAAGATCCTCCAAACACCCCCACCGCTGTCACCTCCTCCTGCTTGGCAGCAACAGAAACATCAAATCCCGGCATCCCTGGTCCAGCCCGGCTCCATGCAGCATCTCCTGCCCCCCTCCCCGCTCCGTGGGCTTTGTCAAAGCACATTTCCCAATTAGAGGATAAAAATATTCCATTCCTGACTCCGCGCGCTATTGATTTTGCCTGTAGCTGTGGAGGGGTGAGGGCGGGCGCGCGCGGGGTAGGGAGAGGTGAAGGGCTGTAGGCACCAAGCGCAGCTGCCTCCCTGCTTCCTGCCCCTTTATTATTATTGTTATTATTCATCACGATGAAAAGCACCTAGCAGGACTGGTTAGCTCAGCTGACCACCGATAGAGAACCGGGGATCGATACTTAATTGACACAGGCCGGGCAGGCAGAGCAGGGATTGGAGGTGGGAGGAAGGCTCCGGCGAGGAGGGAGGGGAAGAGAAGGAACAAAAGATGCTGGCAGGGAGGAAAGGCAGAGAGAGGGTGGGAGGAGCGGAGAGATGCTGAAGGATGGGGCAGAGAGAGAAGGGTGGCAGAGGAGGCAGGGGACAAGTTCCACTCAGTCCACGTGTCCCTGGAGTGCAAGCCAGCATCCCTGCAGTGCGGACAGGTCCTTGTGGATGCTGGTGCCTGCCCAAGACCTGTGCCACAGATGCCACGACGCCTTGCACTGACACCAAGTGGTTGGGTCTCCTTGGATCATGCCTCCAGTGCTGCAAGGACTGGAAAGGCACCTACGTGGACAGAGGGAGTAGGTCATGGACTGTGTTGGGGATCTCCTTGGTGTCAGATGGGCTGCCCCAGAGCCCAGGCGGCTCTCCTGAGGGCTCATCTCACCACGGAGGCAGAACACGCATGAGGAAGCAGTTGAGATGCCTCCTCACAAGAGGAGCTTTCACCTAAATCCTCCATTAAGTCTCAGGTTTGGCCTCCATAGCTCTTGTGCGTGTGCATTTGCCCTCAGCAGCAAAAGCAAAATGTCCCACAGCAGCATTGCTGCGTCTTTGCTTGCCTGCTGTGGCCAGGAGTATGAAAGCTAATGAATGTTACTCTGCAAGCACAAACATGCCAGCAAGACACAAATGGCATGAGGGAAGTAATCTCAACATGAGTTAATTAATCTCCTGGCCGTGGGTTTTCTATTCCACCACGTTGTGATGAAACTCAACTTCCTTTTGTGGGTGGGAGCCATCTGTCCCTGAGGAACGTGGCCTTCTCAGAGTGGTGGCATTTTATAGACACTCAGGGAGTAGATAGGTCCTAACCTCCCTGAGCTGCACTTTTCCCACCTCTAGGTGAAGCATCCCAGAGATGCTTCAAGAATGAGTAAGTTCAAGCAAGTCTGATCTTATTAGGATTTAATTTTTTTCCGTGTTGATCTTCTGGTTCCTCATCCTGCCCACAGTTATCCACAGCTGGGTGCTCACATGAGCCTGCAATGTGCTGATTTGGGGGAAGAAGTTCCAGCTTGGTTGGAGTGTGTACTGGGAGCTGGGCAAGATGCCAGGCCTGGCAGAAAGACTCACTTAGCTCTTGAGAGGTCCCAGTGGAGCAGTCCATATGGGCTTGACCACCAGTTTAATAGGGAAAATATAGACAAATTGGAGAAGTCTGGAGGGAAGGAACAAGAGTAAATGTTTGGAAGTAAGGAAAAGCAGAAGAAAATGAATTCTTATGCTCCATAAGAGAAAAGACATCAGTAGCAAGGCTGGTAGAACAGGACACTGGCTGGTTTCTTCTCCATCTCTACTGAAGAACAGGCAGGAGGAAACTGCTGATGGTTGAGGATAGGCCTCCAGTCAGCTTCCCTATGAGTGTTTTGATGGCCCATGGTGGTACCAAAGATAATTTTTATATGGGAACAAGAGCGATATTCCTACAGCACTCTAATAGACAGTGACTATGATACGGAGGTCTGGAATAGTGGAACTTTGACCAAAAGGTGCAAAATGTGCTGAACTTCTGCAGGACGTGGCAGCTCCAGGAGATTGCGCAAGATCAGCTCAGGGCCTGGAGCACCTTGCTGGGCCAGGAAGGGAAGAGTCCAAAGATACCTGGGACCTTAATGCCCTTCAGCCACCGACAGCACAGGCAGCTCTTCACTCCAACCCAAGCGGGCTCACAGCTTCTAGAGAAAGAGCCTGCAGGACTCTTTGCCAGAGCAAAGGGCTCTTTGCCCCAGCTGGTGGAAGAGGTATAACATTTTCCAAGTTAGAACACCACTTTTCTCTTTGATTTTGCCCTGGACCCTTCCAGCTATCCTGGCCATCGCCCTTGAAAGGACGTGTATGCTCAGAAAGTCTTCAAGCCTCCTCCTTCTGCCAACCTCTCTAACTGCTCGCATAAGCAACTTGACCACCCCATGGGAGACTAGCTGGCCTTGGGCAGAGCCCAGCGAAGCCCTTGGCTGTTTCCCAACCCTTGCAAAGCAGAAGGATCTTCCAGACACAACCTTGCTCCGTAGGGGCTCAACCAATGGAGAACCTATCAACCCAGAGACAAGCATCTCTTCCCATCCACGCAACCGACTGCCTATAGACGGGAAAGGTAGATATATTTAGCTTCCCTTGGCACCAGCCAAAAAGAGCTTTGGAGGGAGGGACAGGATGGTGGGAAAAGAGCCCTTTGATTTTATTTATTCTTTTTATGGACTCTTAAAGGTACCCACTGGCATTTGAGCCTTGGTAAGGCATGGGGCCTAACAGGCCTCAGAGAAAGGAACCCCAGCCAAGGGCCAGGACTGTCACTCTTGATCTATAACATGTCAGCCTTAAAAGGATCCTCTCCGTCTCCTTAAACAATATATTACCGCTGTCCATCGTTCCCATTAATGCATAAAAAATCATTAGGCATTTCTATGGAGACCCATTGCCATAAACACAGACTTCCAAATGCACTCCGGCATTAAGCGGCCAAAGTAAACTGAAGGCGATTTCTGCGGTAATACCCTCTCATCACGCGTCCCCATCGCATCCCTCCCCCGTCCCCCGCTGTCTCTTTCCCCTCGATCAATTTTATGGTGCTTGCCTGGGGTTCATTAATGTTTCCGGAATCTCTCTCTGCCCTGTTTAAAAATTCTTAATTAAGCAAGGTTTTTTTGTTTACACTTGAACTAATTACACTTTTAAACCCGACAATAAAACATCAGCTCTGGGCCATTAGGGCCTGCCGCGGCCGGGCAATTCAGGAACTGCCACGCTTTGCAAGGAGATAGGAAGGCCGGAGATGCAGCCGTTCTGCCTAGCTTCAGTCAAGAGGACGCCAGGATCTTCATCTGGTACGTGGAGATGAGGGACAAGGGTTCGAGCAGCCAGATGTCCCCTTTAGCTCTTCCTTGTTTCCTCCGGATGCGCCTCCCCCAGATAAGGGCTGGTAGAGCGGGTAGATGGAGGGAGTTGGCTTCTCCCAAAACATTTGTTCATTTGTCACGCTTGGTTTCTCCATGCAACCACCCCCATCTCTCCAGATAAATGGTGACATGGCGGGGACAAAGGGTTGCACAAGATGGAGGCACCAAAGACCTGGAGAAAGGCCCATGTGGAGGACCTAGGCCTGGTCGTATGAGTGCTTGGGTTGTTTCCAGCAGGCCAGGCTTGAAATATTTGTCTGTATTGAAGGCAATGCCCTCCCAGGTGGCCAGGGAACACAAGGGATGGAGCAAAATCTCCCGGGATATGTCTGCCTCCATTGGCAAGGGAGTACGCCATGACCTAGTGGCTGGAGAACCACCTGTCAGGAGCTTGTGCTCAGCTTCTGGCCCTTGCAGGAAGTTTCTTCTTCTCCTTTGTCTGCCTCTGGCTTTTAGTGCTCATCCCTGGGCAGACGAGTTGCTGCTGTGGTGTCTTTGGGGTGTTGGTACAGGTGAAGAACCTTTAGCAAGAGGTGGCGGGTTTCCATACCAACCCAAAACTGGTATTTCCAGCTCTCTTTCTATCCGACCTTGAAGTAGTCTCTATGATACCAGGAAAACACACAGAGCATGGTGAGGATGGGAGTGGGGTTGGTTTGCTGAGAGCCTTTGGGCAATATCTGCAGTATGGAGCGAAGAGGGCAGAATGGAGACAGGGTTCTCATACCTGCACCTTGACAGCTCTTGGGGGACTCAAGGTTCTGCAAGAGTCTCCTGATGCTGGATGAAAAAGGGATGTGTGTCCTGCACTCCCTGCCCACCAGGCAGAATCTCTCAGGCTATCAAGAGCCCCACCAGAAAGGAAATGGGGGGAATCTATGCCCTCATGGCCCAATCCTTGCTTAACTTGTCTCTAGAAAACCTCACTAGATGGGAAGACCACAGTTCTAAAGCTCCTTCTGGAAGAGTCACTGGGCACCTTCCCCCAGGAAGGCTTGGGCTGAGACTTCCTAAACTCTGCACCCAACCCCTTGTCTCATTCACCCTTCCTGTGGCAGGAGGAGCTCAGGGTCGCTCCAGGGATCATGGCATTTAGGTGGATGGGACACTCTCTCTTGTCCTCTGACATGTGGTTCTCACCAGCTAGAGGGACTTTGCAAGGCAATAGACACCTTGAGTATGACCAAAGCCTCCCATCCAGACCCAATGTCTTCCCCTAGACTGCTCTTTCTCCAAAGCCTGTCCAACTCAAATCTTCCTTTTGGAAGTGCCATTCCCTAGCAGTTATTAGTTGAAAGCTTCATGGGGACAGCTGGACACGGAGCAGGAGGGGAGCAGGAACCCAGCAAGGCAAAGGAAGAGCACGAGGTGGGGAAAGCAACCTGCCTTGCCCACGTTTTCCTGCACATGCAGCAAAGCACTCCTGTCCCCTACTCCTTCCCTTCTTTGTAGCCTTTTCCTGTTCAATCCAAGCACCCAAGCCACCTCCAAAACCTTCCTTCACTCTTTCCTCTTGAGGCATGTGGGCGGCAATGACAACCTTGCCCTGGCCAGCCACACAGCGGTGCTGTGTTTGCAGGCAGAAGTGCTTTGCACAAACTGAGGCTATCCTCACATGTACGAATCTCCCAAATGGGGCCAAAGAGGTCAAAGGCATTGCAGAGATCCCAGTGGAGATCCTCACCAGGTGATCTGCTTAATAAATCCTCTCCCATGATGAGAGACAGGTTGTCAAAGCCCCTTTTTCCAGCGAGAGTATTTTTTTTAAAAAAAATCCTTATAGATACTCTTGGGGGGGAGCTTTTCAATTTTTAATCTAAAGAAAAGCAGCTTCTCAAAGATCTTTCGGAGTCTAATTCTTGAAAAAAAATAGAGCATTTGTTAGAAAGGAAGGGAGGGAGGGCTGAAATTATCTGCTTACATATGCTGATCTTTCCTCCCCTCTTTCCTATTTGAAAACAAAACCTTTCAATTTTGGAGAAAATCTGAAGCAAAAACTTCAGCTTTCTTCTCCACTGTCCCCTCTGTCCATAGGAGGTCTCAGTATGGCTGTGACTCGGGTACCAGCCTGAGGCAGCAGCAAGATGATTGCCATGTCACCTGCCAAACCCTCTCACTGATGGGCTGGCTTGTTCCCCAGACAGCCCTGCTTATGCCCCTGGCTCCTCCTGGCTGAGCCCTGGCAGATTCATTTCATGCAATAGCTGGCAATGCAGCTGCTGCTCTTCTCCGGGGCTGAAGCAAGCAGAATCCCAACTCCGGTCTCTGCAGAGCCACGGGCAGGAGGGGACACTGTGGTCCCATTTCTCCCTGGCACAGGGAGGAGGATGGTGAGGGAGAAGAGGAAGGATTCTTCGTGCCAGCTCTGGAGGGGAGCAGCTTTACTGGACACCCAGGGGATCCTCAGGATTCAACCTCAGATTTCCAAGAGGACTGCTGAAGGAACAACCAAGAGGCATCAACACCACCCATGCCTAAATAGGGCCCCAAGTGCCCTAAATTTAAACCTCTCACCCCACCTCCACCTGCTTGCTCAGCATCTCGTTTGCTTCCCAAATCTTCCTGTTACAGTCCTCATCTGAGGCTCTCAAGCTGAGACCAGCCAACTCATCACACGTGGGGGCTAGGAAAATATACAACAGGCATTGGGACTGAGGAGATTCCTTGGAAACTCTGTCTGACTCCTGCTTCAGAGGAGAAGGATGGAGATATGGAGAGAGCAGGAGGCTCCTCTGACAAGCAACTTTTGGAGCTTTCTGCATTGCATTTTTTTGCATTTCCTTTGCAGCAAGCCTGGGTCACCTGCAGAGCCCGGGATTGGGGGTGCAAACCCTTCACCTGCTGGAAAAGGGGCCATGGTGCTGTCATCCAGCAGCTGGGAAGGGGACAAGGTCAGATGCCCTCTGGGCATGGAGGAGCTGATGTCCCTTTGCAGGTCCTGCCGGGCGCTCGCAGCTGGAGGGGAAGGCTCCTCGCTTCCACGCAAGCCCATCATCTTCTCCTCCCACCCCCTTCCACTTATTTATTTTTTTTTCCAATTCTTCTCATAAATGTCTTTCCACATCAAGGCCTGGAGGAAAACTGCAGCTACTGGAAATGCAGGGCAAGGTTGGCTCTTCGGGGACGTGGCGAGACGGCAGCGAAGGGACCGGGGGAGCCGCTTCCCGGCAGCCGCCCCGCGAGCCGAGCGGGGAAGAGATGCTCGGCAGGGCCCACTTGCCCCGGGCTAGCGGGGAGGGGGCAATAAGAGGGGGGGACATGACACGTGGGGACAGACATCTGGGGATGGCTGGGGGTGAATTTGTGCTCGTTGCTCTGCCCTGACGTGCTGGCTTCTCCCCCGGCCACCTGAGAGCAGCGATTACTGACCCCTAAGCAGCACCCCCCCGGGCTGAGATGCCTTCCCCTCCCCTTTGCTGTCTGCATCCCACCTTTTTCCCCTTCTCGTTTCCAGTTTAATGGTCTGGCTGCGGCCGGACTGCAGCCGCCTCCTCCCGTGTTCTGGCCTTGTTTCAATTTTATGAGCTTTTTCTTGCTATAAATATGGTTTTGAGAGCCCATTTATCAGGTCCTGCAGCTCCAGAGTCAGCCTGCCGAGCTGCCCATGACAGGTCAAAATTGACTTGTATGATATTAGAATTGCTATTGATCCCTTTGGCACCTCACGCCGCTCCCAGCTCCGTGACCCAGTGTCAAACTGGCTGCATCCCCCCCACTTCGGTTACCCCCCACTTCCTCCCTTCTTCTCATCCCACCATCCTTGAGCAGCGGCTCTGGAGGGTGATGGAGCCCCGGAGGTGCCTCTTTGGGGACCCTTGTCCGGTCCTCCAGCATCTCCCAGGCTCCGTTAGCCCCCAGCAAAGGGTGGCGGATGGAGACCCCCCACAAAGCAGGTACTCCACACACGGCACTGCAGGATCCCAGAGGAGAATCCTTCCTCCAAGCTGAGCCCATCGGATGCACCACCACCCTCCTGCATGGGCCATGTCCAGCCCAGGAAAGCAATGGGGAGAAAATAACTGTAAATTGGGAGAAAAGGGAGGATCCATGGAGAAGATGCACAAAGCTGGGACAGGGGCAGCGGGGATGGATGCTCCTGCTCCATGCAGATGGGCAAGATCCAAGGTGAACCTTCCCTCTGACCCTGGGGAGTGACTTTCCAGGGACTTTCTACTGCTGTCCGCCACCTGCTCAAGGACTTCAGCGCTAGGATGGGTGCTGTGAACCCAGACCATGGAATCTACTGTGCCTCAGTTTTCCTGCTGCCAGGTGCCTCCTTAGTGCTTTTCCTGCAGATTTCCGTACTGGGACTGAAGAGCAAAGCGCAAGCACTGCCGGAGGTTGGTTTTCCCGGAGTAGCAGAACACTCCCAGCAATTCAAGCTGGTGGTTTCTTCCATCTCCATTTCCTGGGGGATCCAGGCTTTGACCCAGCTGCCTCCTGCGGGTGTTATAGATCCCCCAGCATGAAGTGCCAGGCCGAGCTCTTCCCGAGGACACTTTGGGCTGGAGGGTGTTGGCAGAGCTCCCTCTTCGTGCCATCAAACACAGACCAAAACTGCAGGGACTGCCCTTAAAACAGCTTCGCAAACGACAGGGATTGTCATTCGCAGGCTGCTCCACCAATCTACCCAATCGTGATCCTCTGCTTTTCCTCTTTTCTAGGACCAGGGACTAGTCTTTCTACACTATGGATGGACTGGCTGTTTCTTTGGAGTGTTGAGGAAATACCTGGACCAGGGTGGCTGTACATATGGTCATGCATGATCACATGTGGTCATTTCATAGTCATACATGGTCATGTGTGACTGTGGAGGGTCATACAGGGTCACATGCAACGTTGCATGCTCATCCATGGTGGTGCTTAGTCATGCCTGGTGAGACACGGTCTCGTATGACAGTGATTTATAGCCACGAGTGGGGATGAGTAGCCATGCATTGCCATAAGGGATCATAAATAGTTATGGGTGGCTGTGTACAGCCATACACGGTGGTTAGGGGCTGCATGTTGTCATCCATGATCATATGTGGTCATGTGCATGGTCCTACATTGTCCCACCTGGTGGTGAATGCTCAGCCATGGTCATAGTGCATGGCCACACGTGAGCACACAGAGCTGGCGGGTGGGTGGCACTGTGACATCCAGAGCCACCTCTCTGCACCCACAGCGGGGCCATCCAAGGAGACACCACTGAAAGTAACGTTATGGATGAACAACAGTGAGACCCAGCCTTCCGTGGAGTTTATTTGGAGCCAGTGCTGACAATTGATCAAGGGGAAACTCTGCATCCTCCGGAGCGACCTGGGATTAATTTATGTTTGTCTGAAGGACGCTAATTAAGCCTGTTTAAGAGAAAGTTAACTTTAATGCTGTGATCTAGTTGATATTAAGAAGCTGCCAAAGAGAGCTGGAGGCAGCCGGCTTTGAGTCCTTGTCACAGCATGCACTAAAGGTGGCAAGTTGAGGTGCTGCACTTGGGGCAGGGGATGGCTCAGGGAGCAGAAACTGTCCCCAGGTGTCCTGGGTGGCAGCAGAGCCACCTTCACCCCTGCTAAAAGCTGGAGACGGGCTCAGTGCAGAGCATCCCCCGAGCATCCCACCTGCTTTGAGACTCCAAGGATCCAGGAGGTGCTGCAAACCCGGCCCAATCCGAGCTCTCCGGGGCCCCCCTTTTTTTTTTTGGTTATTGGCAATTTTCAATCCCACCCTCCCCCTCCAAAATAAGTAAATAAATAAATAGAAGTAATTTGATTTGAGATGAAAACTGGTTCAAAATCATTAGGAAATCGAAAGTCAGCAAAACCCAATTGCTCCCAGTCACGCAGAACATGAGGGGCTCATTTCTACCTTCCAAGTGTGGCTGAAACATTTTAAGGTCAAACTGAAAGAATTTTTTCCAGGCAAAGTTGCTCCAGGCACAGAGGCCAAACTCTTTTGTGTGGAAACGGTCAAATTTTAGGAGTCTCACAGAGGTTCGTGGGGTGTTGAGGACCATTGGGTCTGTGTCTCTCCTCTGTTCCAGCCTGGCATCCGCGTGATCCCGGATCTCACCCACGTCTCATCCAAGGTTCGTGTTCCTGGGGGGGGAAAAAAATCCCACAGCCACTTCTGTGTGACCCTTCCAACCCCACATCACCCCCCAGCCGCCCTGGGGGCTCCTGCTAAGAGCAGAGGGGAGATGACAGGAAACAGCATCTTCCCTGCAAGACCCGGAGGAGGGTCCCAGCCTCTTCCCCCCTGCCCACACATCTACAGACCCGTTAAACAGCCTCCGGCAAAAGGAGGAGCAGCGACGCCGGAGCCGGGAGCATTCCCGGTGCAGCCGCATCCCCCAGAGCAGAGCGACATCCATCGAGTCAACAAAAAATCTCCTGGCAGCTCCATCTCTTTTTTTTTTTTTTTTTTTTCCCCTTAAAGCAAACATCTTCATTACAGCTCGGAGTTGTTTAAATAAATGAATTAATATTGACAAACCATCAACGAGGCTAATAAATGATTAGTTAAAGGCATACATACATCACATTACGGTTAGCATTAGCTGAGGCTTAATTACTTGTGGAGAGGATCCCATTAGAGGAGGTGCTCGTCGCCTTCGCCCTGCACAGCTCGCCACTATCGGGGACGGCTCTGTCCCCTCCTGGTCACGATGCCATGTCCGGGGTGAGGAACGTGGGGGCCTGGGGCTCTCCCTGCCCTGGGGAAGCCACCAGGAGCTACTGAGTGACAATATAGGTGCAAAAAAGACCCTGGGTGAGGATGGACTCATGGTGGGTGCCTGGGACAGGAGCTCAGCTGGAAGGCTCCTTGCAAGACAAGTTTAACGCCAACATTTTGGCTCAGAAAACTGGGCCAAGGCTCTGGTGAGCTTTGTGTCACCTTCCCCTCTCCGCAGATGCTCCCAAGTGGCTTCCTCGTTGCAGAGGAGCATGAATTTTCCTACCGCTTCTGGAGTTTTTTGAGTATTTTTGCCATCCTAGCAGTGTCCCCTGGCCCTGGGGACAGCGCAGAGGGAGCCAGACCGTGTCCACATAGGAGCGGTTCCGAACAAGCCCCATGCAGATGCACTCTGCTGAGCAAAGGGCCCTCGGTGTGATGAGAGAGTCCGGTCTCAGCGCAGACTCGCCTCTCCCAGCAGCGGAAACTCCAAGTCTCAGGTTGGGCAACTTGGTGAAACACCCAAATCCATGCGGGACTGTGAAGAGACACTGACAAATCAAATAGACAATAAATAATAACAACAATATCATAAAATTTTCAAATTTATTGAAAACTGGTCCACTCCTGGAGTATTGGCTTTTTCTATTATTTACACTGCTGCTGATTTTCTCTAAATATTTAATGCCCCATGGATTTTTTTTGCCGAAGTACAAATCCAAACCATTTCTAAATTTGAAATCTATGGCACAACACAGCCTTGCTAGAGCCTGAGCTGCTGCCTCCCTCCCAAGGAGACATTCCCAGAGTCAGGATGGAACCGATGTGCCCCCAGAGGTGAACAGGGAGACCCCTTCCCAGCGGTGACACCTGGGGACATCCTCTGGGACATCGAAAAGGACAGAGGAAAATCCACTTCTTCCCAAAGGAATTTAGTCCCGGAAAACATTTTTCCAGGTGCTCAGAAGATTCCCAATGAGCATTCGGGACACATCTATCCCAAACTCAGGTTTCTTCCCCTGCACTGATGCCTGTGGAGCAGCCTGCTGGGGGCACCCATGGGTGCCTTCCACCTTCTGCCTCTTTGCGCTTGGCTCACGCAGCGCCTCACACCCCCGGGACACCCCAAAATGCTCCCCCAGGACCTGGCACCTGCTCGAGACCCTCTATTCAGTCATGCCATGGGGAGGGCAAGACACAAACAGCCCAAAAGGAGAAAAATTCAGATGAAAGGCGGCTCGTGTCCATATGCATCGCAGCTTCGAGAGGTTTGTTAGGACTAAAGAGCCCCTTTTATCCCTTCGCAAGGTGCCGTAATGTGTCCCCGGGTGCCTTTCATCTCCGCCTGCCTGATTGCTCCTCGAGGCTCTAATGAGCAGCACGGGAACGCGGCGCTGCCGCGGAGGGGGTGCGAGAGAGACCCCATCGCCGAGGGCTCAAAGCACTTTCTGTGTCGCAGATAATGAGGAGAGCGGGAGCGCACAGGGGATGCGGGGAGCTGGGCAGCGCGAGGAGGGAGATGTGGATGGGAGAGGAGGAGGGGGCTCTGCTGCCGGCGGGCAAGGACTCATCCCACTCTGAGAGAGGGGGGAGACGGTGCCAGGCTCCATCCCAGCTCTCTGGAGCGCTCCCCACAGCCTGGGCCGGCCTCCCTTCCCCACCGCGGCTCCGTACGGAGGCAACCGTGCTCAGGTCTCCCATCCAGCTGCTGACCTGCTCCCTTCTGCTTAGCTTCAGTGTCCAACAGCACTGTCTGAAGTGACTCATTGCTGGGGTGACAGAGCCAGTTCTCTGCCCCAGGTATGTCACGGCCACCCAGCCACGCGTGACACCCCCAGGACCAACAGGGTTTTAAAGCCAGACAAGGACCGAGCTCCCCCTTTTGCTCCTGCCACCCCAGCTGCATCTTGTCTGCGCACTGCGGAGTGGAGGGGAACAGATCCACAGATCTGGGAGGGAAGACGGACACAGCCACAGCGATCCCAGCTCCTTCGGGAGAGGTGAGAGCTGCCTGGGGGTTGTCAGGGCCATCTCCATTGGGATGCACAATGTGCAGGGCTGGTACAATCCCAATTCAGTGAGGATTGAGGGGGATGCGTCTCCTCTGAGCCAAAAATCCACATGGCTCTCAGATAGGAGACGGACACTTAAGAGGTGCTTCCAATTAGCGCCCACTTCCCCCAACTCTATCTCCCTCCTCCTCCTCACTCCCTTCCCACAGATGATCCATTCCCATTTATCCCAGCAAGGTCAGCTCAATGGCAGACAGGGCTCCTAATCAGCCGCTGTCGCTATCTTGGGGTATAAGGGGCTGCTGAGAGGTGGCCACCTGCCAATACAGAGCGTGACAAACACAGCCTCGTTGGGGCTTCACTCTCCTAACTTGGGCCCATTTATTTTCCTTAATGCCCTGCTCTACCACAGAAGGTTCCCTCAATGAGGCCAAAAAAAAGGAGGGTTTTGGGAGCCTCCTGGGGCCTCACCAGACCTGTGGCCGCTCCAGAGACCCCCCACACTAACACTTGAACCTCCCAGGAGCAGCAAAACGCAGGATTTGAAACCACGAATCAGCATTTGGGGTTCTAAGGGACTTGCCCAAGGTCAACGGAGCAGACCCAGGCTGGGAGCGGAGACCGGGATGCGGCGCGCGGCCGCCAATCCTGTCCGGCTGCTCGGAGCACCCTGATGTTTGCAGCTGCGATGCAGAGCTTTAAAGCAACCCTAGCAGCTCCCTGAACGCATGAAAGCTCAAAACGCACAGTAAAAACCTTCAAGGGTTTCCTGCAGCTCCAGGACCTGAGGTTCCAGCTGCAAAGCCCCAGGCTGCACATCTCACAAGAGCGTTGGAGCCCCAGGAACCCCAAACTCAGGGCAAGACCCCAGTTACAGAGGGTGAAGAGAGGCGGCTCCGAAGCAGCAGCGTCGCAGGCGATTCGGGTCCGTCTTCCCCACCACGCGCACGCTCAGAGCGCCTGGGCGAGCGATCGATACGAATTTATGTTACATTGGGCAGAAAAAGGAAAAAAGAAGCCTGCCTACATGCAGAGCCGGACTCACGCCATGTGTGCCCAAACCCCAGCGCTTCACTGCAGGTTTGCGGGCGCTATCGGCCCCGCGCGCGCTGCAGGGACCCACGTGCCGCCTGGGCATGGCCCCCACGCGCTTCTTGGTGCACAAAACCCATCGCATGGGCTGGGAAGGGGGCTCCTTTGCAAGCCCGAGCTCAGCTGAGATGAGTCCAGAAATAAAAAGAGCAAACTAACTTGGTCAGGTGGGAAGCACGAAGGGGTCCCCGGTGTTCGGGGCCGAGTTCACCACCCCGTCCCCACCACTGCCGTCCCGCGGGAGCCCGTATTCCCGAGGAGCCGTCCGGAGCTCATGGGTGCATCGGGGTTGTGGAGTCCCTCCTCCTTCCCAAACTTTTCTGCTTTTCCAAGTGAGAAGGAGAAATTGCCAGCAGTTGGGTTTGGGACAGGAAAAGGGCCTAGCTGCAGGATTTTGATGATTTTTTGACCAATTCCGTGAGTTTTTCCAACTGACTGATATTGCTCTTTGAACGAGGGAACTCAGCAGCCTTCATCCTTCACCCCAAAAGAGGTTTGAGACATCACCCACCACGACCCAGAGCGCCCGAGCCGTCTGCCCTGCATCGCGGTGCCTCCCTAGACCCAGGCTCAGCCTCACACGTGCACCGAGCTCGGCCTGGCCTCAGCTCGGCACCGCAGACCCTCCACAACCCAAGCCCTCAGCGGGGAGCTGGTTTACAAGAAGGAGAGCGCCGGCTTCCCAAACAAGCCTCCCAGTCCACAACACATTTCCAGCCATACATAATCTAATATACGTTACCATAGCGCCAATCAATAACTCAGTAGGCCAGCTCCGAAATTATTCTCTTAAAGGGCCAGCGCGCAGCTCCCTCCCTGCCACCCCCTGGCCTCACATCCTGGTGGGACTCAGTGACAGGAGCCGCTTCCCAGCGGGTCCCAAACGTTCATGGTGCCAAGTCGCCCACAGGGGCCGTCCTTGCTGGGTGCCACACTCAGGGCGAGCCAAGGACACGGTGGAATCCAAGGATGTTCTGTCACCAGCCCCTGTGTCCCCCGTACCCACTGGCCCAGGACATCGGACACCCCAGCACCCTGCACTGCCCCTAACCAAACCCTGGCAAATATGGATCTGCAGCAGGGAAAAAAAAATAGATCTGCGAACGCCTCCGGAAGCCCCAGAGCACCGCAGCGCTCAGGCTTTTGGAAGGCTCCCGGCCACCTTCCCGGGGGATTTCATTCAGAAACACTTGCAACATTTTGATTTTTTTCCCCCCAGAACAGTTTCTTTTTTTCTTTGGTTATTTCCAGTCTCACTCCCAAAATATCATCACAACCATATTTTCCTCCTGCTTGCCAACCAAAGGTAGAAATCTCCCCAAATCCCATGAATTGCAGTGGCCACCCTACAGCTTCCCAGGCTGGAGCCAACATGGGCAGATGTTCCTCTCCTCATGGGAATGTGCCCAGCCCCATCCTGGGAATTTGCAGCCACATGCCCAAGGCACGTGCCAATCTCTTCCTGCCAACACAGCTTTAAAACGCCCCAGTTATCCCTGGCACAAGCTGTTTGCTGCATTCCCGGCTCCAGCCTCAGCCTGGGACCTCCAAGCAGCAGCTCCTGTGGACACGGCAACAGGGTCAGCGCTTACCTGGAGTCAAAGCAGCTGGAGCTGGGGAAGGCTGGAAGGTGATTAACCTAATTACCCCATCAGCAGCACCACCTGTGAGGAGGGAGGACCCCAGGGGCAGCCCAACCCTGGAGGAAGGAACCACAAAAAGGTTCTTTTCCCTTTCCCTCCCAGAAATGCATCATTAAATGGGTTCTGGTCCCAAGAAAGGGGAACGAGAGGGCTTTGCTGGGGCAAATTGCGCCTTGTGAGAGCCCCAGATTTCCAAGTGGGTTCATTTTTGCTGCAAATAAATGAGATGCTGGCTGAAGAAAAAGCTGCTATTAAGTGCTCACCTGTTTGCAGACAAGGATCTCTCCCCACCCAGGGTTATTTTATGTGCATTTCCACAAAATTGGGGCTGTAGAACCCAACTGAGGCGGTGTCCCCAACAGGACCACCACATGGCTGTCACATTGTCACAGCAAACCTCTTTGCTCCATAGTTTGAGCACATTGCGTGAATAAACATCTTCCCAAACTGCAGGCAGCTTTGGTACCTGTTGGTGGGAAATGCTCATTCTCAACGCACGTTAACACTGAAACCTAATGATGCCAGTTACCCTCCTTCACACTTCAGTTCCAGAAGGATGAAGAGCAAATATCCTGCAGGGCCCCAATGAGGCTCAGCAGCCGCTGTAAATTTTCTCGTCCTGTGCAGAGTGGGAGAGATTTCTGAGCCGGCCGCACACTCGGCAGGTGCCTCTGTTTAACTTGACTCAAGAGCACTAGGGATCGGCCACCTGCACCCGGGGCAGGCGGCCAAGACGCACGGAAGGGAAATGCCTCCGCTCGCTGTGAAAGCTCTGGGCCCGACTGCTTCTTGGCGCTGCCGGAAATGGGTGATAACGCAGCAGTTTTGGTGCGGCTTTTTGAGACTTCTCTTTTTTTTTTTCCTTCCTCTCCTGACTTTGCCACCAAGCCGCCTGCGCTCGCTTGGTGCTGCTTGCGGCAAGCTCTGCTTTGCACCTGGCTTCTTTTATTAGTGAAAGCCCTGTTGGAAGAAAAGGCAAAAGAATTTGATTGAAAGCTCTTTTTTCTCTCCTCTTACGTCCTTCCCCCTAAAATGTCTTGATGAAAATCCAGAATGAAAAACAAAACAAAACAAAAACAAAAACAAAAAAAAAAGAGAGAGAGAGAGAGAGAAAAGCCACCCTGGAAGCTTTCACTTTGCTGCAAGAAAATCTCTTGCTTTTAAACCCGGGACAGCCAATTCTTGCAAAAGTGGCACCCTAAGGTGCTGACGATGCTTGGCTGGGAACCTCCACAGCAAAATGGGGGGTCCCGAATTGCTCGGCCTAAGGGTGACCAGAAGCTGCCGATGGGCGCCACGTGGGGCTGCCACTCCAGTGTCCCTGGGTGCCCGCGTCCCCCCACCCCGCCGGTCCCCGTGCCCCCCCTAGGCAGCTGCCCGGGAGCCGTCCCCGAAGGGCAGCGCGGCCCCCGCAGCCCTGCCTGTCAGGCAGCCTCCACGTCTTCCATTAATTCACTTCACACTGTCCGTATCGATCGGCTCTGCTCTCTCCCCGGCGCTGCCCTCTCGCTCGCGCCCTCCCCCCCGCCGGCTGCTGCACCGCCAGGCGGCCCGGCCCGCGTGCGGCGTGATCCATACAAACTCACTTACTCGGGGAGATCGATGGGCTCCAAAGAGCACACGCAGCAAGGCGAGGAGCCTGTCTGGGGATCGACCGCGCGCCGCCGAGCCGCGGGCAGCAGCCCGGGCACCCGGCGAGCCCGGCCGCCCTTCGGCCTCCTCCTCCTCGCGGCGTCGCCTCACCCGTTTCCTTCACCCTTTGGCAGCAAATTTGGGGCTGGAGGGGATGCAAAAGTGGCCACCACATCTCAGGTGGTGGAGGCTGATGGCCAGGACGCCTGGGCCCCAAACCCGAGGGCTTATCCTGACCACCCCCCCACCCTGCCAGGCACGGCAGGCCCGAAGGAGCTGGTGCTGCCGGAGGCGCACGGGGAGGTTAATCCCCACTGCCGCGAGCGCTGCCGCTCCACTGAGTTCCCCCATCGGGGAAGAAAATCTTTATTTTCATATATTCCATAAACTAATTTTTGCACCGTTGCAATAAATCTGTCTTCCAGCCATGATCTGGCTGTGCTCTGGCTGCACAGCTCCATGCTCCAAGGGCTGCAGCTGCCCTGACCGGGCCAGGAGCATCCCCAAAATGCTGCTCCAGGGCACGGGGGAACCCCCAGGGCCCTGGGAGCCAAACCAGGACTGGGGATCTATGAAGGGGTTGCTGGAATCCTGGCTCCCATCCACAGGAGTGGCCAGAGCGCCGAGTCCCTGGGGCTGCAGTGACCAGGAAGCCACCGCACAGAGGGACCCTGCAGCTGGCAGTTCCCCCGAGGGGGGATTCGGGAGGTGCCGCTCCCCCCCCAGCCTTCCCAGGAAATCCTGGTGATGCCGGGCTCTTCCCGGGAGCCTCCGGAGGGAGGCGGGGGGGCTGTTCCCAGAAGACCCCCTCTCAGAGCCGCCTCATCCCGGCACCGCCCTGAGCCAGCCAAGAGCCTGAGTGGGGATTTGGGCAAAGGGCCCACTGGGGAGATGAGTCTGCTGGGCCTCAGCCAGGCCAGGAGACCCCGGAGATGCCACTGAGTCTCCCCGAGCCCGGCTCCAAACCGGGGCCCCCTTTCATATTCCGAGGGGGGGGCACCTGACATCCTTCCCCCCTGCCGGGATGGGGCAGGATGAGGCCGGCGGGGGCTGGGACGAGGCCCCCTCCTGTCGCGGCCCCTTCCCGCCTGCTGCGGCTGGGCAGGATGCGGCGACGCCGGCGCGGGCAGAGACCTTACGGGAAGCGGCAGCCCCAGCCCCCGGCGCCCAGACTCCCCCCAGTCCCACGAGTCCCCCCCCCAGCCCCTTCGCTGGCTCCAAGAAGGCTCTGGCGGGAGCAGCACAGGGATTCGGAGCATCGCAGGGGCTTTTGGCTTCCAAAACCAAATTCTTTGTGAGTCTCTGCTAGGGTTTTGGGTGGTTTTGTCCCTTTTCCTTTCCCCTTGGCCGTGCTCTGCCAGCTCCCCCCCCCCCCCCCCCGCCCCGGCGCCAGCCCTGGCACTCGTTAGCGGTGCTGGCAGTAACGAAGGGCTCTGTGCATAGCAATGAGATTGATTGACCCCCGTGACCCTGGCCGGGGCCGGGGGCTCCGGGGTCACCGGGATGCTGACCGGCCTGGTTGCCACGGTGACACCGCCGGTCCCCGGGGATGGCGGGGGTGGCTTGCGGATGCTGGGGAGGGCGGGTGCAGGTCAGCTCCGCAAGTGCATCCATGGGATGCTGGTTGGATTGGGAGGGCAATGGGGCGGCAACCCAAGGGGCAGGGATGTGTGATGGCACCCAGGAGGGAGAGGCAGGACTCGGGAGTGGGGTGGACCCATCCCAACATCTCCAGCCCCTGGGGTTTGGTGAGCGCATCCCCTGGGGAAACTGAGGCTCGGAGCCACATCCCACAGCAGAACCTGCTCCAGTCTGTCCTTCCATCCAGGCTGACACACGGGATGGTCCCCACGGCCTCTGCACACGCGCTCCTCCGTGGGACACTGGGAATGCCGGGATGGAGGGGCTGGAATGGGGGCAGGGGGTGGAGGGTGCAGGGTGGGGGATGCAGGATGGAGCTGCAGGACAGAGGGAAGAGGGACAGGTCCCACGTCGGGGACCCCAATTCCTGGGCTCCCGCTGCCCCCTAGCGGACAAGTGTCACCCGTCCCTGCCCCCGCCGAGGGGACCCGGCGGTTCCCGCCTGCGGATGTCACCAACAGGGTGTCCCGAGGGCTGGTGGCCTCATCACGGCCCCTCACGCAGCGCAGGGGACCCAGGGGTCCTGGACAAGCTCCAAGCCCGCAGGCCTTGCAGGGACAAGGCTGGCACCTTCTGCCACCATCTTTGTCCCGGCAGTGCCAGGCCCCAGGCTGGGGATTGTCCCTTCTCTCTAGGGGTTGATGTCCCTGATGGGGACATGAAGGAGAAGAGATGGGAAAAACGTCCAGGGTGCCCTGGGGTGACATGGCCCATCTGGTTGTCCCAGCCCTATTGGCACCAAGCCGGGCTACCCACAGCCCTGAGCAGAGCATCTCTGCAGTGCCAGGCCCTGCATGGGGACAGGTGCCACCACAAATGGCACGAGCTGGAGGGACGCACCGGGGCCAAATCTCCGGGGGAAGAAGGGGCTGGGACTGTGGGGGCTCCGGGCAAGGCCTGGGGGATAAGAGCTCCCAAAACAGCTCTTTGGACTAGAATCCCCCTTGCTCCCTTGCTCCCGCCGAGGTGCGCAGAGGTGCACCTGGGAGTCCCCCCTCCTGCACCCAGTGGGGACCCCTCATCCGCACCCAGTGGGGACCCCCCTCCTGCACCCATCAGGGCCCCCCTCCCGCACCCAATGGGGACCCCTCATCCGCACCCAGTGGGGTGCCCCCTCCTACATCCATTGGGGTTTCCACTCCCTGCACCCACTGGGGACCCCTCCTCCCCCGCGGGATCGCAGCCCCCGCCCGCGCCGCCCCCCGGGGCTCCCGCGCGGTGTCGGGCGGCGGCCGCCAGGTGGCGCCGCGAGCCCTCGGCGGGGCGGGCCGGGCTGGTGGCGCCGTCCCCGGCCTGTCCCCACGGCCACCCTCGGTCCCAGAGCTGTCCCTTCCCCAGCCTGTCCCTGTCGCCATGCCCATCCCTGTCCTCGTTCCCAGCCCTGTCCCCGTCCCCATCCCTGGACCTGTCTCCTTCTGCAATCCTGTCGCCGTCCCCAGTCCTGTCTCTGACCCACTCCTGTTCCTGTCGCCATCCCCAGTCCCGTTCCTGACCCCGGTCCTGGGACAGGCTGTTCTGCCATGCCCAGCTCTGCGCCCCTTTATCTCCTCTGCAGATCTGGCCACCTCCTGGGAAGCGTGGAGCCCCTTCCCACCAGGAAGGGCTCTCCGGGCCCCTCGGTGGCCTCTGGCAGGTCACAGCAGGCAGTGCCACGCTGGGCACACCTGGTCCCCTGCCACCAGGAGGGGATGGCACCGAGACACGGGCAGCCGCTCGTCCCACCCCTCCATCCCTGACCTGGCGTCACCAGCAAGATGGTGCTTGGGGACGGCCTGACACAGACGAGGAGCAACAAGGGCTGGGGCTGGTGCCTTGGTGACTGCTGGGGGACCCCGGGGAGGGTCGGTGGGGACAGGAAGGTGCAACAGGGGTAGAGAGCAGGGGCGCTTGGGACCCCAGGCCAAGCTTGGAGGCAGGTCCAGCATGGTGGCACCGGGGCCCGACAGTGCCCGACGGGGCCGGGGTGGCCCTGCCCCTCCACGGCGCCGACTGCAGCTCCCGGGGATCCGTAGGGAAGCGGGGAGAGGGGACAGGAGCCCGTGAGCGGTTGGAGGCCACGTAGCGGAAGTAACCGGCGGTGACACGAAGGCCCGAAAAGCCGCCCCCAGGACAATGGGCGGGACGGGGGTGGGGGACGCAGGCGGCCGCGCGGTCCCCCGAGGGCACTGTGGCACCCGTCTCAGACTGGGGCCCAACGAGGGCCCCCGCTAACGAGGAGGGTGGGATGGAGCCAGCGCTGCTGGGCTGGGGCCGGGGCCGCGCTCTGGGGACGGGGGCCACCACCGAGCAGGTGCCCAGGCTGGTGCCACCGTAACAGGGAGAAGACAAGGGAAAGAAGGGAAAATGGCAGGTTAGACACAGGGCTCCTTTGCCTTTAAAATAATGCCGCAAAATTAGCAGCTCTGCAGTCATTAATATGCAAAAATGCAAATGAGGAGGTAATTAAGCTGCAGTCCTCCGGAGGATATTTCCATCATAATGAATTCTATTGTCAGGGAAAGAGCAGCCAGGCGGATTTATGTTGCTTACATGAATATAAAATATAAGTACCACGGGGGTGTCCTTGTTGCCTGCCGCAGTGCCCTGTCCCGGGCGGCGGTGGACAAGGGGCACAAGGGTGGCCCTGGGGTCAGTGTCACCCCGGCCAGGTTTGTCCATCGCCAAGGCCAGGATTTGGGTGATGGTGTCGCGAGGCGGGGGAAGAGCCTCTCCCTTCACTCCGTGCCACCTTCCCGCAACAGCGCCCAGGTGTCATCGCGCTCACTGGACACTGGCGGGGACTGTCACACTGTCACCGCTGCAGGGGAAGGGACTCCTGGCTGTGACTCTGCCATCCTTGTTGCGCCTTTGCCGAAACCCCAGGGCCGGAGCAGATCTCCGGAGCTTCTCCAAGCGCTCCAGGTGGGCTGGTCCAGCAGCGCATTCCAGGCGGCATCAAGGAAGCCGTGACATTGCTGTTCCCTGCGTGTCCCGCATGACTGGGCTGCACCCACCGCAGCACCCAGACCCCCAGGGCTGCTCCCAGATGGGGCTGAGGGAGGTCCCGCTCCATGGGGACCCGGTGTCTGATCCGATCAGGATCTCGGTGCCTGCTAACGGCTCAGATCCCGGGTTCTTTGGATCTGTCTGTCTCCTCCCATTCTGGCTTCTCTTTCTCTGCTGCCTGCTCAGCCTGACGCTGGCTCTGAGCCCTCCATCCTGCTGGGTCCGCAGCATCTCCAGGTTATCCCTGGCCCATCAGATACCTCTCTGATCCTTTCCTGGAGCACCCGAAATGTTATCAGCATCCCATGCCAGGACCCACAGGAACTCCCATAGGACCCATAGGAAGCCCTGCCAGGCTCTCTGTCACGGAAGCTGATGGCATCTTGGCCACCTTCCACGTGGCAGTGCCCTGCTCAGTGGAGGGACAATCCAGCGCCTTGATGGGGAGGGCTGTGGGGGACGGTGACGTGGCCAAGAGGGACAACAGGAGGCCAGCTGGCCGCGCACAGGGACGTGGGGACATGACGTGTCGCGTGGCCCCGGCCTGTGGGCCACTGGGCAGAGCCGTGGGGGCTGCGGACGCGCCAAAAGCCACCCGGAACGCGGCGCCTGGCCCGGTGCCACCGTGCAGCTGCCACCTCCCGTCCCAGCGGGGCGTTTTTCGAACGTCGGGTGACGCACGGGGGCTGCGGGGGCTGCGGGGGCTCCCGGCCCGAGGAAAAGGAGGGGGCCGGGGTGGGCGCGAGGGGGAAGGGCCCCCTGCAGCTGTCCTTGTCCCCGCTGCCACCGCCGCGCGGGGCCAGGGGAGGCGGAGGGAGCCGGCTCCATCTTAGCGCCTCCATGGTCGAGGCGAGAGAAGATGGGGAAATGTTTCTCTTTTAAAAAAAAAAAGAAAGAAAGAAGAAGGGCAACAGCAGGGGCTGCTCCCCAGGGCGGCTTTCGTCTTTATTTTATTTTATTTTATTTTATTTTATTTTATTTTATTTTATTTTATTTTATTTTATTTTATTTTATTTTATTTTAATCTCTCCTCTCCTGTCCTCTCCGTCTCTCCAGGACGCGACGTCCCCACTTGCAGCCTCCTGTGTCCCCCCATGTTACCGGCCGCTCACATTTTCAGGGATCGCCCATCCCCTAGGGGGCTGCAAGGGGACACGGGGAGGCTGCCGAGCACAAGACTCTCCTCATCCTCGCGGCGGCCAAGGGCAGGGGAGGCAGGTGGCTGGCGCCGTCACCCCCGGAGCAGCCGGGTCCCCGTGTGTCCTCCAGCCGCGGTGCCACGTGGAGCTGCTCCGAGCACCTGCGGGGCCCGGGAACACGCGGTGGAGCTGGGGGCACCGGAGGGATTGGCCTCCAGGACCCCAAGGTGCTGCCCCCGTTTGTTCCCGTCGCTGCCTCCGCCTGCCCTTGTCACCCCTGGGTCCCCGTCCTAGGGAAGAGCGGCCGAGGTGGCGCTGGCCGGAGACGGGGAGCAGCTGCCATGGGCACCTGTGCCCTGCGCAGGGCTGTGAAGGATGGCAGGGACCGTCCAGGGCTAGAGGTGGCCAGGGCTGCTGAGCCGAGTGCACATCGTGGTGCCCACCCATCGGGTGAGGCAGCCCGGGCGCCCTGAGGGACTCAGCTGCCGAGGAGGGGACATGAGCAGAGCCCTGTCCTCCTACCCCGAGGCCACAAGACCTTTGCTCTGCCCCTGTGGCTGCCGAGTGCCAACCTGCCCCGCGCAGGGGCACGTCCGCCCTGCCCGGGGCGCAGGGACACCGCGGCCCCCCGTGTCCCCAGACCGGGCGCTGCCAGCGGGGAGCCCGGAGCCGCGGGGCTGCGGAAGGGGACGGCTGGGCCAGGAACACCCGTGTTTACCTCAGGGGACTCGCAAGTCCCCCACTGCAGCAGCAGCTCTTGAGGTTTGAGGTGACATCCTGCCTCGCTGTCACCCCGGCCGGGGCCTCCGGGAGCAGGTAGGGAAACCGCAGAGGCAGCCGAGGCGCCGGGGGATCCCCCCGGTGCGACAGGAGCAGCGAGCGGTGCCAGGCAGAGCAGGGGGACGGGGCCAGCGCAGCCCCGACCGGCTGCCCGGACTCCTGGGCCCATCGCTGAGTTAACCCGCGGCGGCTGGCGAGTTACCCGCGGTCGCTGCAACCCCCTGCTGAACGTGCCCCTGTGCCCGCACAGCACACACACACACACACGTTTTATGCATACGTGTATAGATTACACATATATATATGTGCTGCTTTTATATACTTATATATCTTCCTTCACCCCCCAGTTCCTGTGTTCTCCATCATGGCACCATGGGATAAGTGGAATCCCCTTGCACGGTGCAAATCCTTGCGTGCTGCCGCTGTCGGGCCTAGGCTTCCCGGCCACTTTTTGCCTCATTTTGGAAGAAAATGAAACCCAGCTCTGTGCAGAAAGCTACGGGCGACCGGGAGCCCTCGGCACCCCCGGTGCCTCTCCCATCTCCCAACCCGGAGGGGTGGGTTTTCTTTCCCCGTTTGTTCTCATGCTTTTTTTGATACCAAACTGTCACCACCCCCCGCCCCCAACTCCCTAACCTGGAGCTTTCTGGGAATTTCCGGGGATGTGGGAAAACTGGGACAAGCAGCGCGTCGGAGCAGAGCCGGCCGGGGGGTTGTCTGTGGACACAATAGACACAGACAGGGTTTAATGGGGCCCCCCCCAGCACGGGGTCAGCGGAGCCGGCGCGGGGAGGGGGCCGGGGCCGCCCCGGATCCGCGCGGAGCCGCCTGGCAGATGGGGCTGCCCTAGATTTCCCGAGCGGCTGCCGCTGATCCGGCTTCCTGCCCCCCCGGGCCCCATCCCCATCCCGGCATCTCATCCCCTGCCAGCGCAGGGGGGGGCACCTGGCATCCGGCCACCTCTCGCCGCCCCTTTTTCCACCCCGTGGCCCCTCCAGGAAAAAGCGGGGGCCGGAGGGGAACCACGTTGTGTCCCCCCTGCCGGCAGCCCCGGGGGTTTCGGCTTCCCCTCCGCCCGCGGCCGTGACGCGGCCCCGCGGTGCCACCCCCGCGCCAGCAGCCACGTGGGAGCCCAGGCCGCCCCGTGCCCCGGAGCCGGCGGCTCCCGCTCACTTCCAGCATCCCCGGGAACGGGGCGCTCGCTCTGAGCTCGTGCTCCGCTCCGAGGAGCTTCGCTCCTCTCCTTGGATGCTCATTTAATCCACAAAATCAGGGGGCTCCAGCTAGGGCTCCAGGTCTGGCAGGGAGAAGAAGCTGGGAATGGGACAGAGCTGGGAGGACTGAGCCCTGGAGCACCATCCCGGGCAGAGATCCGGCTGCTCCAACTGGGACCGCACAGGACGAAGGGGCAGAGCGAGGAGCTGCTGCTTGTCCCCATCTCCGCTGGCACCCGGTGCATCCCAGGAGAACGGAGCCTCCCATCGCTCCTCCAACAACACCCAAACTCCACATTGAAGCATGAAGGCCGCAACGGGGAGAAATCCGGGGAAGGAAGGGAAATTCCCGGGCCTGTCCCAGAGAGGCCACCACCCTTTTCTGCTCCTTTCCCTGTAGTGATCGCGGAGCGGGTGCCCCGTGCCGGGCGCCTGAGGCCACGGTGAGGGCCGCACGTTGCCCAGATGCCGTGGGATCACCCAGGGGCGCAGGGAGTGACGCCGACGCGGTGGGAACTGGGGCGTGGTGGGACCCTGCCGAAACCAGAAGAGAGTAAAATGAAGTGAAATGAAATAAAGCAAAGCAAAGCAAAGCAAAGCAAAATAAAATAAAATAAAATAAAATAAAATAAAATAAAATAAAATAAAATAAAATAAAATAAAATAAAATAAAATAAAATAAAATAAAATAAAATAAAGCAAAATAGAATAAAATAAAATAAAATGAAGTAAAATAGAATAAAATAAAATGAAGTAAAACGAAGCCCATTTTAACCGCCGCCGGGCCCGCTGTGCTCCCCCCGCCGAGGAGATTCCCCGGCCCCCGCGGGGCCCCGAGGTTTCCTGCCCGTAGGCGGCTGCTATCCTGGGCCGCCGGGGACCCACCTGGGCCGCGGTTGCCTCCTCCGCGCGCCCGCGAGCGCAGCGGGGCCCTTGCGGGTCGCTTGGGTTTCTTCATGGTGCATTTTGCAACCTGGCAGCTTTTTGGGGGTGATTTCCACTGAGCCCCCCCTGGATCCTGCCCTCTACGTTGCAACGTGGGCCTCGATTTTCCGGGAGCTCACGGGAAGCGAGCGGCCCCGGGACGGCTCCGAACCGCTCGCCTGCACCAGGGAGGACGAGCAGGTGCCGAGGGCCCCATTTGCCAGCGCCGGTGCCCCACGCCGGCCTTTCCACACTGCGGTTTCACATTTTCCTTCAGTGCGTGGGGGAGAAAATCCGCCCCCGGCTGCTTTGCATTTTCCAGTGAGCCCCCGGGGGTGCCCCGAGCGCTGCCGCGGATGGACGGACGGGGGGACGGGACGCGCGTGGCCGCGGTCACGCAAAGCCACAGCCACCGGCGCAGGGGGACACGCGGGGGCTGGGGCCAGCAAGTCCATCCACGGCGCAAAGAGAGGGCAAAGAAGGAGGAGGAAGAGGAGGGTCCCTGCTGCACCGCGGGGCGAAAAATGGGCTGAAATGTGGAGAAACCGGCCTGGGCTCCGGCACGGATTTCTCCTCCTAGGTTAGGGCAGCAAGGGGGGGTTGCTTTTGGTACTGGGACATGAAGAGATCAGCCTTTCTTTTTTCTGGAAAAGCAAAAGGAAAAACAGCATTTTGAGTATTTTTTCCCCTTTTCCCCCTTGCTGTTGTTGTCCATGGCGCTACTTGAAACCCCCCCCCCCTTCCCAGCGGAGGCCACTTGTTTTAAATTTCCTGGCTAAAGTGATGTAACAGCTGTGCGTGATGCAACTCCATGTGGAATGCATCATTCCGGAAACCAAAAACAAACCCGCCTCGCCGGCCAAATCCCCGGCAAAGCTCCAGCCCTCGGCTCTCCCGGGCCCGCAGCCCCGGAGCGTGCCGGGATCCGGCCCCACGGCCTCAGCGAAGGCATCCCGGGCTCGGCCTTTCCGAGCATCCCGAGGGCGAGCTCAGGATGGAGCCTCACATGGGGACTGGGGGGCTTTTCCCAAGGGTTGCCCCTGTTTTCTCCTCCTTTCCCCCCATTTATTGACTGTGCTGCAGCCGCCCAGGGGGATGAGAGGCGGCCAGGAGCTGCAGGTGGTTCCGGGTGCCCCTTTCCTCCACCAGCGCTAGAGAATTGGGAGCAAGAGCAGCTTTGGGGGTTAGAACAGAACAGAACAGAACAGAACAGAACAAAATAAAATAAAATAAAATAAAATAAAATAAAATAAAATAAAATAAAATAAAATAAAATAAAATAAAATAAAATAAAATAAACCATCACAGTCCCTCTCCAGGGTCCGGCCATGGGGATCCCGCTGCCACAGGGGACCTGCCTTCAAATCCAGGACTGGTGGGAAGGAAGAGGGAGAGGGGAAGGAAAAAGAGGAGAAAGGGAAAGAGAATGGGGGGAGAAAGGGGAAAATAATAATAAGAAAAAACTCGCACTGGGAAATACGAAGTCAGAGCTGAGGTATTTCGGCAGCCTGGGCTGGAATGTCTGACTCACACTGTGACTAAATGCAAATATGAGCTCCACCGCGCTCCCTAAAGCGGCCGGGATGCAGCGGGAAGCGCCGGCTCTGCCGGCTCCATCCACGGCCGGCGGGAGCCGCCGGCCCCCGGGCCACCAGCCTGGGGACCGGACCAGGCCGCCGGGGCCTTCCCTTGGGAGCCGCCGCCGGAGCGTCTCGGCGGGCACCGGCCCACGGCGCCGGGTGAGTTTCCACGGGGGACAGGACGTCCCCAGGATGTCCCTGGGATGTCCCCGGGACCCGGTGCTCCTGGCGTCCTCACAGGCCACCGCTGCGCTGAGCACGGGGATGTGCTGCCCGGATGCCAGATTCCAGCAGCACCACCCGGCCGCACGGTGCGGTCCTGGCCCATCCATCTCCCCTTTAAAACAACTGTAATTTGGGGGTGCTTTTTTTCTTTTTAAGCCCATGTCTTTGACGGGGCCTGAATGAACTTTCCTTCATTTTCTCTTTTGCAGCCCAGAGTCGGGAGGCTCCAAAGGAAGCGGCCGGGGAAGCGCAGGGGCTGGAGCGGCCGGGCCGGCTTTCCCCCCTTCCCGGCCAGGAACGCGGAGCTTCCCGCCCTCCCGCTGCTCTCCGCACCCGGAGCCGCCCGAAGGTGCCATGTGGACAGCACCGGGGCAGGGGGACCTCCGTGACAAGACAACCTGGTCTGAAGCCACCTCCGGACAAGCCTCCATCTCTTCCCCTTTGGGGATGAGACGTTTCCTCTGCGCCGGGAAAGCCCTTTCCCTGAGGATAGCAGCAGGATCGGCAACTTCTCGGCAATAAATTAAACAGTTCGGCTGATTTTCAGCTCCAGAAACGAGGCCAAGGTACTTGGCCCAAAGTCCAGCACTGACAACCATCGCTCCCGGGAGGGATGCATCTCTCGGAGAAAAGCAATGCACTGGGAAAAGCGCCCAATTCCCTGGTTTCCACAACCTTTTCCTTTGTACAAGGGCTTGACGGCGCCCAGTCCTGCTGCTGCTGGGGTTCGCACAGACCTGGTGCTCCAGGAGGAGAGACAACTTTTATTTCTTCGCCATTTCCCAGGAATAGCAAATGGGGCTAATGGAAGTGTGAAGAAGCATCTGCTCCTCCTGATGGGAATTGTGCAGGATACCTCTCGCTCCAGAGCCGCAGAAGCTGCCGGAGAGACCGAGCTGCCATGAGGCAGCGGAGGCCTCGGGGAAGGCTGGTTTCTATTGGGATGGAGTTAGAGGCTGTTGGGATTTTTCCTGGGCATTTGCTTAACCCAACGTTATTTCCCTGCCTCCCGTCCAGCTGCACTGGCGCTTATTGATATTTTATTGCTTTTGGCAACGGCAACGGCCAAGCACGTGCTCCGTCCCCTCCAGCCTCTTCATCCAAGCCCTCTTCCAGCAATGCTCCGTGGCGAGCACATCCACAGCATCCGTGAAACTCTGGGGGAACAACCGCCCATGGGGCAACGTCTCTGCTCCCTCCTCCAGGTCGCTTTCAGCTCCGGAGCCTCCGTTACGCAACGTTTTCCTTTTCCCTGTGGCTTGGCCAGCTCGGAGCACTGCAGGAGTCGTTGTGAAACGGTGTTTGATTTAAGCCACGGCTCACGGAGTTGGAGGACTGTGACACAACCCCGGCTCCACGTGATGATTAATTAATTAATTTATTAGCTGTGCGGGCAAAACGACCGCTATCCCCACAGGGAGCGCCGGGGGTGCTGGCACACACACTTCAAGCTGGGGTGTCTTGCACTGCGCAGTGCCGGAACGACACAGATTCCCCACTCTGTCTCACCCAGAGAAGGTCCCACCTGTCCGGGTGCTCCCGGATAAGATTCCAGCCTCTTAACCCGGCATTCTGCAAACCCCAGTGAGGAGCGAGGCCACCGGGAGGTGCCAGAAAATCCTGCGACGTGGCCGTGCCCAACTCCTGCCCGCTCCGGCATTCTGGCATGGGATTTTTGCACAGCAGCCTGTGACAGCAGAGAGAACAGAATTGCCTTGGGAAAGTGCCTAATCTTCCAAATCTTTGGGCCTCATCCTGTAGGAAGAGGCAGGATGAGGCCGAAGACACGGCGTTCCATGCAACAGCCGCCCAGCACCCTTGGCAGCGCAAGCTCCGCAGACATTTCCCATGGATGGACTCGGGATAAGGGCACCGGAGCAGCCAGGAATCCCATGTAGGCTAGTGCGGGATAGCTAGTGGGATAACTAACAGGGAAAGTTCCCGGCGCTCCCTTCCCCTCTCTCTTTGCCCCAGGAGATTCCGCGGCTTTTCCGTCGGTTTCTCCGTGCGCTGGCGGCAGCTCCAGCCCCATCTCCGCGCCGCGAGCGGGAGCTCACAGAGGGAAGAGGCAGCCCCAACACACACAAGCTGGTGCCAGGCAGCAACCTCATGTACACGCAGGCAATTCTTGTCCATTTTAATAAAAATAACGATAAAATGGCAGAGGTGGCTCCAGGGCTGGGCGGCAGCTGGCACCAAGACCCCAGATGAAGGAGTTGGGGTGAAGCGAAAATGAAAGCGGCCGCCGGGGCCTGGGCGGGCACAGCGGGATGAGCAGCCTGGCCCGGCGAGGGGAAGGGGGACGAAGCCGCGGCCCCTTCCCCTCCGCGGGGCACCAGCTCTAGGTGGGACTGGGGGCTTCCTTGCCCCGGCCCCATGAATTCGCCGGAGGCTGCAGTGTTTTGGCAGCACCCGGGTGCAATGACCATGTGTGCAGGCACCCGCAGTCCGTCGGAAGAGGGTTTTGCACCGCAGCCTCCGCACGGTGGGACGAGCTGCACACCAGGACACGGGGGTCCCTGAGAGCAGGGTCGTGGGGAGGCCAACCCCAGCCCACGGAAGGGCTGGAAGGGGTGAGCGCCTCGGGTGCCCCCTGCTCCCCCGTGGCCGCGGCGGGACAGCGCGCGGGACTGCCCGCAAATCCGCCCGCCCGCACCGTCGGGGCCCCCTGAGCGCAGCGCAGCGCGCGGCGCGGGCGACGACGTGAAACAACGTGCCCGCCGCGGGCCCCCGCAGCGCCGCTCAGTGGGCGGGGCGCGGCGGGCAGCGCGCGATGCGGTTGGCCGCGCCGCCTGCCACTCCCGGCCGCAGGGCCCTCCCGTTGGCTGTTGCCCCGCGGCCTCATCCTTCCAGCGCCCGGTGCTCCCGTGTCGTCACGCAGCCCCGCCCCCTCCCGGCCGCGGCCGCGCCACGCGCGCCGCCCGCCACGTCCCCCTCCGCCAGGAAACATAGTCCCCCCGCCCCCGCCCCGCCCCCGGCGGGCTCCGCCCCCCCCGAACCCCCCCGGGCCTCCCCTGCCCCCCCGCCGGGGCTCCCGTCGGGGCACGTCCCGCTGCAACAGGTGCTGCCCCCTCCCCCACCGGCGCCCGGGGGCGCCCGGTGCCCCCCCCCCGCCTCCCGCCGCCGCTTTTCACCTGCTGCTTCGCCCGTCGGGGGAAGGGGGTGGGGGGGGACAAACAGCGACGGGCCCCCCCCGCCCCCCACCCGTAGGCGGAGGGATACGGCGGGGGGAGGGGCCCGCGGTGAGGGGAGGGGCGGGGGGGGCGCCATGAGGCGGCGGCGGCGGCGCTAGGAGCCGGCGCGGGGCGGCGGGGCGGAGCGGGACCGCGACGGCAACGGGGCGGCTGGATCGCGCCGCCCGGGCCGGCTGCAGCGCGCCGCGGCGCCGCATTGTGTGTCCGCCGGCGGCGCGAGAACAATAGGCGCCGCCGCCGCCGCCCGCCGGCCCCCGGGCGCCGCGGCCGCCGCCCGCCGCGCGCCCCCCCGGCCCCCCGCGACTTTCATGCGCTTCCCCTCCCCCGCGCGTGCACTTCGGATGCGTTTCTGCCCCGGAACAGGTAAAAATAATAATATATATATATATGTATAGGAACACGTATGTGCTTAAAGCCCGCGGGGGGGCGGTTTTCCCCCCGCTCCGGAAGGCGGCGGCGGAGCCCCCGCGCGCGGGGCTGCTGCACAACTTGGGGCCGGGGCCGCCCCCCGGGAAAGTTGAGCGGCGGGCGGGCCCCGTCCCGTCCGTGTCCCCCCTCCCCGCGGCGGGACCTGCCGCCGAGTTATTGTCCCCGCTCCGGCCCGTTCAGCGGGGGGCCGCGGGAGGGGGTTAACCCGGGGGGGGGGGTTGGCGGTGCTGCCCCCCCCCCCCCACCGGTGTGACCCCCCCGGGCCGCTCTATTGTCCGCGGCGCCGCTCGGTAAAGTTTCCTGGGGGGGGGGGGAAGGCGGCCTCGGGGTCCGCGTCCCGTTTTGGGAAGGGGGGAGGTCACCGACGGGGGGGTCGTTCCCGCCTGCACCGCCACGAGCTGCAGCGCGGCCCCCGCGGGGCGCCGGCGCGGGGGGGCCCTTGGTACCCCGGGAGGGGGGGGTCCCGGACCGGGGCATCCCCGCGGCGCGGGCTGGGGGGGCGTCGTTGCCACTCGCACCCGTAGCGGTTGGGGGCAGTGGGAGGGGGCGGCCTGAGCCACCCCCCCAGCTCCCCCGCCCCCCGAAAAACGGAGGGGGGGGTCACTGAGTTGTCGCCCCCCGCCGTTGTCGGGGGGGGGGGGGGGCGGCTTCGCTCTGGGGCACCCCTAGGGCGGGACCTGCCCCGGGGCCGCCTCCCCGCGGCCTGGAGGGCGGCGGGGCCCCAACTGCCCCCCGGCCCCAGCGGCCTTTTGAGGGGGGGGGGTCGTGCCGTGGCCCCCTCCCTGGGGACTCCCCCATGCGCGGGCGCCCCCTCCCCGCGGCGGGTCGGTGCCCCCCCCCCCTCCCCTTTGCGCGGGGCCGCGGGCGGTTTCGCAGGGCCCTGCGCGGAGTTCGGGACCGGGCCCGCGGGAGGAAGGAGGCGGCGGCGAGGGGCAGGGCTGGGGGCGGGGAGCGGCGCCGCTGGCGAGGAGCCTTTGTCCGACGGCAACAAGGTGCCGCGCGGAGCGGCCGCGGCCCCGGCGCTGCCCCCGGCCCGGGGCGGGGGGGCGGCCCGGGCGGGGCGCGCGGGGGTAGCGCGGGGCGGCCCGGGCCAAGTTTTGCGCCGCTTTTGTGTCTAGGCAGCGGGACGGAGCCTCCCCGCGAGGGCCGCGGTAAAAAGCAGGAAAAACCCAACAAAGAGCGGGGGGAATCGGTGCTCGGAGCGCCCCGGGCACCGGCCGGGCTGCGCGGGGGGGTCCTCCGCTTTCCCCCCCTCCGGCCTCCCCGGTCCCGGGGGTCCCGGGCGGGCTGGGGGCGGCCGAGGCCCAGGGCTGCCGGCGGGGAGGGGGCGCGAAGCCGCGTTGCTCAAGTTGCTTTAAAAATAATTGCCGGATGCGTTGCTGACACTCAAATAAAGGCCTTTTTTTTCCTCTTAAGAAAAATCCCCGTTTTTTTTTTTTTTTTTTTTTTTTTTTTTTTTTTTTTTTTTTTTTTAAATAGTGGCAAAGGGTTCTTACATGCTGGGCTAGTCTCAACTTTTTTTTTTTTTTTGTTTTGTTTTGTTTTTAAACTTCATTGAAACGTGATGGCCGAGCAACGCACACACGCTTTGGAGCAAATGCCGCCCTCGTATTTTTTTTTTTTTCTTTTTAGGCTTATGATTAATGAGTTAAATTTATTGGCCAGCTGCCCTTTATAATCATGAATGAGCTCCTAAAAAAAAAAAATAAAAGAGGAGGGAGAGAAGGGGAGGGGGGGAGGAATATTTTATCTTATCCTAGGCCTCCCTCCCTCTTTCCCAAAGAAATATATTTTCTATCACGGTGAGTTAGCCAGAAAGATCAATCTCCCTTAAAAAAAATCTGTAAAATTAGGAAGAATAATATTTACCTATCTTGCAAGGTTTCCTGGCAGCTTTTATTTTTGCAATGTTGCCTGAGACAAAATTTCCCCCCCTCTTTTTTTTTTTCTTGTTTGTTTGTTTGGAGGGGGGATCAAAGCAGCAAGAGGAGCAACTCCCCTTAGTTCTGACCTGGCGTTTTAAAACTTACTGCATGTCCCCAAACTCCCCCACCCGCTCCAAAAGAGGGAAGAAAAAAAAAAAGCTGCAGGTGCTCCACAACTGTCAGGAAAAGCACAAAATCAGACCTTTTATTTTTCCCTCCCCCTCTATTTTTTAAAGCCGACTCGGGCAGGACAAGAGAGGCTCCCGCGGAGGGGAGGCGAGGGGCCAGACAAGCGCCTGAGTGATAACTTGCCTGAACCCTTTGATAAATGAGTTGACTCTTTTTTTTTTTTTTTTTTCCTCCTTTTTCCTCCCCTTTTCTCCCCTCCCCTCCTCCTCCTTCATTCGCCGCGCGCCAGGAACAGAATTGGCCCCGAACTAGTGGAATTGGCAGCAAAAAAACTAACATACAAGTGTGTCTGGTCAATAGAGCGCTTGTTCCTGCCTGTGGGCGCTCGGGCCGCGCTGCGCCGCGAAGTTGGGTGCTGTGGGGACGCCGAGGACTCTTTTTCTCCCCTCCTTTCTCTCTGCTTTTTTTTTCTCTTTTATTTTAAATATTCATCAATGGGGTGGGTTTGCTCCAGTCATTAAACCCTGTCTCCCCTCCCCCTCGCTCTCTCCAGGGCTGGTGCGTGTGCGGGACTATGAATCAGCAGCAGCAGCAGCAGAGAATGGCTGCGGTCGGGACGGACAAAGAGCTCAGTGACCTGCTGGACTTCAGCATGGTAAGCGAGCGCCGCCGGGGGCTTTGCAGCGCCCGGGGGCTTTGCTGGCTTTGTGGTGTGCGTTTTTTTGATTTTGGGAGGAAACGGCAGCCTGGAAATGGGCCGCCCGTGATGGCTTTCAGATGTGCCGGGTGTTTGTGTGCGGGCACATGTGCTGCAACTTGTTTATTTTCGAGTCGAAGCGAAGGCGCTGCCCCTCCTCTGCGCTCCCCCCTGCCCGCCGGCGCACACCGTTTCCTCGCAGTCGGTGCACAGAGCTCTGGGGTTTTTTGTCTTCTTGTTTTTGCTCTGTGGGGTTGTGGGGAGCTGGGAAGTTCTCTGGAGATGTAACACAGTGTAAATGCTCGTGGCGAAATGCGACCCCATGATGCAGAAGGGAGGTCAGGGATACAAAACTACTGTGAATATGGGACCCAAGTTAAAGCTGACTCATTAGGGTGGTGGGAGTTTTTTTCCCTCTTCTCACAGCCAGACTGTTAAACTTTTGCTCCTGCAGGTTATTCTAGAGTGGTTGGAAACTTGTCCAAGCTCTTCAGTGCATTATTTTTGCAGGAGTTGGACACTTTTGTGCCCTGCTTTCTGCTCGTCTCATCCTGGCAAACCTTTAGTTGCACTGAAACCAACAGAACCTAAGAGTTTCCCTGCCAAAGTTCGTTGAGCTCAGAGGGAAGAGGAGTCCCCTCTTACCCCTGCAAGGGCCAGTCCTTAGCGTGCCCGCGTTGGTGGCCGCGGAGCCGGCGGTGGCTGCAGGTGACCTGCTGCAAAGGGGCGCTTCTGTCCTCAGAGCCGCTTCCCGCTCGGCTCCTGCGGCGCCCGCCCGGCTCCACGCGTCTGCTCCGCAGATAAGCAACCGCCCGGCCGAGATAGAGCCCGCGGCTCCGCCAGGAGGAGCAGCCCTGCGGGCCGGGGAGAAGGGGCAGCGCAGCCCGGGGCCCCCGCGCTCCTCCTGCCGCAGTCCGGCAGCTTCTGCCCTTCGTGGTGGGGCCTCCTGATCCCGCTGCTGAGAGGAAGGGCGAATTCTTCTGGCTTCAGCTTCCGTGGAGAAGTTGGTTCCCTTAGGTTAACAGCAACGTGCGTGTTTGTCTAGGCGTTTTTAAAAGCCGTGTGTTTTGCAGGTGGTGGAGGGCCTGTGCTGGCAGGAGGCTTTTAACGCAGCCGCGTGCAGGTTTGCCAGGCGCCGCGCGTGGTGGCTGCCCCGCTCCCGCGCTGCTCTGACTCCTGTCCTGGTTTTTCTGCCTCTCTGAGAGGAAAGAAACAAAGGAAAATAATCCAATCCCACTCACTGTTTGGAGCTTTTTTTTAAAAAAAAATTATTTTCAAAATTAACGACCCGTCCTCATTTGCATGCCTGCAGAGTTGTGTTCCCGAGGGAGGTCCTGACCTGTTCCCTCTCTACACAAACGTTTCTGTTCTTGGAGGTTAATCTGCAGCTCATGGTCGAATTTGGGTTCGATTCCAGCTCTTTTATGTCGGTGAAAACCTGGAGAAGGCCCAGAATTTGTCCTGTCTTCAGCAGCAGCAGCGCCGGGGGCGGCTGCTCGCCGGATCAGGGCCTGCAAAGGGCCTTTGCCAGCGAGTGCCTCGCAGACGGTCCCTGCAGGAGGAATTGCCCGATGGGCTCCGGCGCGGGCTGGGCGTTTGCCAGCCCTGCTTCCCCAGCCCTCCCCTGCACGCACGCAGCCCCTCTCCCGCGCTGGCACGAAGGGAACGCTGACCTCGCTCCGCGACGGCGCGGGGTGGGAATGTCGGCCAGGCGCGGCAGCCCTGCGGCACCGGGATGAAGGCTCTGCCACCACGAAAGTCTCTGTCGAGTGTATTTATATTTTTATTTGAATAAGTGGGAGTAGGGCACCGGGTCCTCTTCAGGACAGTGGATAGGAGAGAAGATGAGAGAGGTTTAGAGAGACCAGAAGCATTTGCTTCACATCAGTATTTCAGTTCCCTTTTTTTCTTCTTCCTAGGGCAAATATATTCAGCCCTGGTAGTTTGTGGTCCGGCTCAGTGCTGCGCTTTGCTTGCAGGGAGTGATTTTTAAGTCGCTGGATATTCCACAGGCAGGCCTGAGTTTGTGGGGTCACTAAAGGGCAGGGCTGCGCGTATAGCCTGGCAAAGGCACCTTTAGAGGTGCCCTCTTATTAAATACATAAATTGGGTAGGTGCCGAAGTGCACGGCGCTCGCGCCGAGGTAATTTACCAATAAGGATGAAAATCAAAGGAATCTATCATGTGCATTTCAGTGAGCCGGAGCCAAACACGCAGCCCGATCAGCGCTTTGAGGTGTGCAGAGCGGAGTGCTCGCCTCGGCCTCGGAACAAATTGCCCTTTATAATTGCCCAAAGTAGAGGTAATTTGTAAGCTTGCTTTCCCCGCCGCTCCGTGGCAGTAATCCAGGAAGGGCTCGCAAATGTGCGAGCGAGCGTTCGGCAAGACATCCCACGTATTGATCTGCCGTGCCGGCTCGGCGCGTCCGGGCGGAGGGAAGAGGTTCTGCTTTGGCCCGGAGCTGGAGGCTGCGGGTGGAGAAGGAGCCCGGGAAGAGCCGCGCTGAGGTGCCGTTTGGGGAGGTGCCGCCCGCGCCGCGGGGCCGCAGCGGGCCGGGGAGCAGCGGGATGCCGGGGCGAGCGCGGAGCGGCCGGGGCGCCGCCGCCTGCCGAGGCAGATAGGAGGAGGCGGCCGCGTGCCAGCCCGGGGCCCTGGCAGCAGCGAGACGCTGTGAACAGGCATGATTATTAGCAGAGTATTAGCCATATGCTGGGGGTGCGGGGTGTCGCGGCGGCGCTCCGGCTCGCTGCGAAGCCGCAGGCAGCGGCGTGAGCAATCGCCCGGGCCCTGCGGGCGGCTGCTCGTCCTGCGCTGGCCCTCCCGGCGCGAGCGCCAAGCCCAGGGCCAAAACCTGGTGCGGGCAGGGTTTGCCGCGGGCACGAGCAGCGCCCGGGGCTGCCGGAGCCGCTGCTGTCGCCGCGGCCCTCGGCGGCGCCTGTGTTTCCGTGATAAAACCGGTGCTTTTGTGCCGAGCGGGGCGGGTGCGAAGTTCTGCTTTGCCCCTCGCGGCCGTTGGGGCCGGAGGCAGGAGGGCTGCCTGGAGCGAGCGCACGAAATGCCCTGCTAGTGGATTCAGGGAGTCCAATTCCCTCCTCTCCCCTAAATGAGCGGCTGGGGGCTTCGTTCCTGCAAAACGGATCTTGGGTTGGGAGTCGAGGCTGGTTTGGCCCAGAGTTCCCAAGGCCCAAGAGCGGAGGGAGCGAGAACAGGAATTTGCTTGGAAAACGCTGTGTCCTGGTGGGAATCGCAGCGCGGCTTGGCGCTGCGCACCCGGCAAACTCCCTCTCCTGCTTACGGGTTTGCTCCCGGGAACGCGGTGTCTTTTAGGTTTCGCATCCCCTGGCGAGTGCGCCCTTTGGGATTTTTTCCTACTTTTGCATCCCTTAATCTGGGAGGAGAGGAGGAGAATTTAATCCGTTGGGGAAGTGCCGATCCGAGGCCGCACGTAGGTTGTTGTCAGCCGCGGGGGCAGACCAGGGGCGCTGCTTGAGAAACTGGTTACAGGCATGAGTCTTAAGACAGGGGATTTTACACAACTGCTTAAATCTACATTATTCAAATCCAACAAAGGGCAAGTAACGACCCAATTACGAAGGCCCAGCGCTGGGTCCCTTGAGCGCTGGGTCCCTCGCGCGCTCCGGCTCTTCGCCTCGCCCCCCTGCTTTTATTTTTAAAGTCACATTTGGAGAAAAATGGGGAAAAATGGAAATTGGGGTGGGTGGGAGTGTTTTACGGGGGCCTTGCAACCAAGCTGGGCCCCCGCCGCAGCGGAAAGACAAACGGGCAGCGCGGGCGAAACGCAGCCCTCGGGCCCGGGCCGGGAAGGGCTTTTTGCCCCGTTCCTTTTTCCTTTGCGCCGCCGCAGCGCCCTGCCCGCGAGCCCAGCGTGGCCCTCAGCCCGTCGCTGCCCGGGGCCGGGCCGGGCGTGCGGGGATGCGCGGGAGCCGCCTGCTTCCCGGTTTGCTCCTGCTTCCCGGTTTGCTCCCAGCAGGAATTGCTCCTCCCCGGGCAGGGCTGCCTGCTCGAGCGCTGCTTGTCCCCGTGTTTAAGCCGGTACCCGCCGAAGGCGACGTGTGCAGGTCCCCGCTGCCCCGTCGAGGTGCTCGCTGCCCTCTGCATCTCCACCGTGTTTAACTGTGCTCTTTCTCCTCGGCATTTGTAAAAACAAAGCTGGGCAGACGGTTTTGTGCACAGGAATGTTCCTGACCACAGCCAGACAGCAGCTATGTCAGGGCATGAAACGCTGCCTTTCTCTAGGCTCTTGGGCCATTACATTGTTTAATCTTCAAAGCATTAAACTTTTGGGTTATTCAGACGTTGCGCAGCTAAAAATAATAAAAATTCAAATGACTTGGTGGTGAAAGTATCTTGAGTTGAGTAGTAAAAGGATATTAAAATGTTAATTTACTAAGCGCTTTCCCACCAGTTGTTTTATTGGCTAGAACTCCATTTGCGTGCAGAAGAATTAGTTTTCTTTTCTGCTGCACGCAGGTGCATATAAATTTTTTTTTAAATAACAGCTCTTGAAACCCTCCCAACTTATATTAAAAATATTTACACAGGTTGGCTCGCTAGGTACGCAGTATTTTAGAGGAAGCTCCCTGGCAGAAGGAGATTAGGGGGCAGCGAACGAGTGGCCAGAGCGGCTGGTGCTGTGAAAAGCCGTCACCCTTCGCAGTGGCGACGCGGCGGAGCCGTGAGCGGGGCCAGCGCCTCGGCGGCACCGCAGCGCCGGGGCAGGGAGTGCTGTGGGGGGGACTCGTCCTGCAGCCCCGCGGCACGGAGCTGGGCCGGGGGAGACCGGGAACGGCAGCCGCTGCCGAGGGGTCGGGCATGGAAGCGGCTTTGCCGGGTGCTCTCGTCTCTGTTCCCCTTGAACGGAGTCACCCCTCGCTCCGCAGCCTCCCAGGCACCTGCGGCTCCGGGCCCGGTGGGGGAAAAACAAAAGTTAGGAAAAAAGCTGCCGCTTTGGCCATGGAAACGGAGCGTCTGCACGCGCCGCCGTGTGCCCGGGGAGTGGGACGAGCGTGCGGGCAGCGCCCGCCTCTGGTTTTCACATCAATAAAGTGCTTCTCCCCCCTTCCCTGTTCCGCCCCCGCTCTGCCCCCTTCGCAGCAGCAAAGCTCAAGTACTGAAATCTCTTTTTTTTCTCTTCTCTCTCATCTTGTTTTTCTAGATGTTTCCCCTGCCAGTGGCTAATGGAAAAAACAGACCCACGACCCTAGCGAGCACTCAGTTTGGAGGATCAGGTACTGTTGTCTTAATTTCTTTTTCATCTTAGCAACGTAACATGTTTGGGTTTTTTTTTGCCATAAATTTGCATTTGCTTCCTAAGACCCAGGCGGAGGGCGTCTGTAGGCGCGTGGCGCTCCGTGTGTTCGTGGGGTGCCCTGCTGCGTTTCCCTGCACGGGGACATTTGTGCGGGTGCTCCCGTGCCGCAGCCGGCAGAGCTGCTCCCGCTCGTCCGTGTGCGGTTACGAGGCCGTCGCCTGCGCTGCCGGTTGCTGCCCCGCGGCGCTGTGAGCACAGAGGGTTCCCCGGGTACCTCGCGGGGGCCTCTGAGCATTTCCAGCCTGGAACGTTTTGCCGGGCATCCCGGAAAAGCCCTTTCGCTGGCAGGTCATTCCCGAGGTGCCTGAGGTTTCCAAGGGAGACGCTGGTGCAAAGCGGTGCCCACTCCGCGTGGCTCCCTGCGGTGGCAGCATCGCTCCGTCCCCAGGGCGCCTTTGGAAGCGCTGCCGCTCGGACACTGTGGAGAGCAGCTGGGGTCGTTTTGCCTTTGGAGGAGCAGGAGATGGAGGAAAAGGGGCTCAAACACGAGGATTTGGGAGCGGAGCATCCGCAGGGAGGGACAGGCCGCTGCCCTGCCTGTGGGAGGAGGCTCGGGAGGCCGCGGAGCTGCAGGTGGCAGGTTTGGCAACGCAGCGCTGGTTAAAGCGAGGAAACAGCGGCAAAGTCGCCGATGGTACCGGGCGGTGGGTGCCCAGGGATGCCGGCTGCTCCAGCACCGGGGGGTTTTGCTTGGTTCTGCCCTCCTGCTCCCCGTGGGTGTGCGCCGGCCTCCCCGTGGGTGTGCGCCGGCCTCCCCGTGGGGCTCTTCGGCCTCGCGCCCGATCTGCGTTGAGCAGACGGTTCTGCAGCGAGGGCAGCCGCTGCGGGAGGGCTCGAGGGGAGAAAACCGCAGCTAATCCGGGCGGAAGCCGACCTCTCCGGCGAGCGTTCGGGCGCGTACGTGCCAGAGACCTTTGCTGTTAAAGAAGTCCACCCAAGACACGCTCCACGCTCGCGAGAGAACCGTAGCAGAGCAAACCTGCAGGAATTCATTTCCTGCTCCGAGGCTGGCTTGGCTGCTTCCTTTATAGAGCTGGCCAGATGCAGCGAGCGGAGCCTGGAACAGGGCTCGGATGGCGAAGCCAGAGCCGTGACCGGACCCCCCGCCACGCGGCAGCCAAGACGACAAATCTCGTCTTTCTTCTTTCTTTTTGCCTCCCTTTGCTTTCCGGTGGATGCAAGGTGATGCTGACGCCGCCCTTCCTCCGGGCTGCTGCTTTTGGAGCCTGGCTGTGGGCAGTTCCTACAGCGGGCTGAGAGGTGACACAGCCAGCGCGGCTGTCCCGGGCATCCCGGCTTGGAGAGGCCGCTCCGGGTGTCGTTTGCGGGATGCGGTTCGCTCCGGTGGCGGCTCCCAGCAGTTCCCGCCTCGGCCGGTTGTCTCTGGCGTCGCCTTTGAAGCGTTGAGGGTGACGCTTGGTTTTCCTGTCGGATCCATGGCTTCCTTCTGGTCCTGGTGGCTGCAGGCTGATCCTGGCTGGCCAGAGGGGTGAGATGTGAGGACGCGACATGTCCGTGGGCGCCTCGCGTCCACTCATGGATCCAACGGGACTGTAAACCTGCTCTTAGCGGTTGCTTTCGTGCTTGTTGGCCTTGGTTTAGCTGAATTTAGCAAGTTGGCAGCAAGATCCTGGTTCAGCCCGAGGGCCCAGCCAGGCCCCCGGCCCTGAGGAGCCCCGGTGCGGTCGGGGGCGAAGAGCAGATGGTCCCTGGATCTGGGGAGCTGGACGTGCGGAGGGAGCCGAGCGCCTGCAGCCACTCTGTAATCTGGGCCTGGAGATTAGCTCCTCAAAGCTCCTTGCCGGGCAGGAAGGACCAGATTTCGCCTCTAATGTGTCTAGTGTTTCTTGAACCCTCCTGGCCAACCGGTGTCCCGTATCGGTGATAACAAACGCGGTGCCTCCGCTCGGGAGGCGGGAACAGATGCGGTTTCTCTTGGCTCTAGCTCGGTTGCGTGCACCATAGCATAAACCTCTCATCAGATTTATTGAAATAACCCCCGATAGCAAATTGGCGTCGTTTGGGCCCAAAAAGTTGGTAAAAAGTTTGGGCCAAAAGTTGGCCGTTGACTTGAGCGGGAGCAGCAGGAGGGCAGCAGTGACCCTGCTCCCGCCGCGCGAGGTTGGGCTCCAGCTTCCAAAGTCCAGCTGGGAATGAAGGTAACTGCAGTGACTCAAAATAGCCCTGCAGGAAGCTCGGAATGACAAAACTGCCCCGAGCCCGAAGCCTCTTCGCATCCCAACAACTGGCCGGGCGCGCGTGGGCGGCCTCGTCGCCAGGAGGGACCGTGCGGCTCTGACCGGCCAGGAAAATCCAAAGCGTTAACGTGGGCTCGGAGATCTCTCTGCTTTTATATTTGTCTCCTGGATTTATTTTAAACGTTGCCTCTGTTTCCCTCGTTTCTGTCCTCAAATGCACCGGGGAGGAACTGGTTTCGCGATCCGCGGACAATTCAGCACCTCCGCTCGGCGCGTTCTTGGCAAGGAGGAGCCCCACGGTTGCCACCAGGCTGAGCTGACGTCATGCAGCCCATGTCTGCAGCATTTATAGCACATATAGGTCACCGCGGGGAAGTTGGTCTTCCTGGAGCTTTGAGCAGCGACTGGCGTTTGCCAGCGCGAGCTCTGTCATTTGCTGCTGGTATTTTGGGTTCGCCGACACGCTCGGTCCCACTCCCACGAGGTCCCGTGTGCAACGGGTCCCATATTTGCAGCAGCAAAACGTTTCACGTCGTCCCTCTGTCCCCGCCGTGCCGGGCTGGGATTCCCAGGTGCCCGAGCTGGCCGGGAGGTTTTGCAGGGAATCACCCGGAGCGGCCGCTGGGTTTTCGGCAGGGCCGGCTGCACCCCGAGCTTCGCCCGCGGGGCCGGGCGCGCGGTGCCAGCTGCACCGCGTTGCGGTAGGAGCCCAGCCCGCCCCGGCTGGCAGGTCGTCCTGCTTGCAGGGCAGGCTGCAGCAGGAGGGCCCTCGCTGCCCTCCGATCCCCCGGCACCGTCTTTGCCCCCTTGCTCGAGGTACCAGCGGCTTTGGAAGGGCCGGGCTGCTGTTTCCACCCCCAACGTTTGCTCGGTGCTTTGCGTTTCTTTCCCCCCATGTGATTGCGAGAGGAGGGATCGCTTTGATCGGGGCGAGTTCATCAAGCGCATTTGAAGGTGGCTACCGAGGGAGTTTTTCAAAGCGCTGCAAGCCGGAGCATGCAGCACGTTTTAAGTTATAGTCTCGTGAACAAAGTCCCCGCATTCTCGCCGGAGGGAGGTGAGTCTGCAGCCCCTTTGAAAGGCTGCTTTAAACAACAGTCAAACTTGGATACCTGTGGCAACAGCCCTGAAAGCAATAAATCCTCCCAAAGATGAGGCTGTGTCTTTAATTGCCGCTACGGCTGGGCTGTTTGAAGAGGTAATTCCTGTGTGTGCTCCGCTTGCGCCCGAGCCGCTCCGGAGCGGGGAGAGTTTCTGCCTCTGGGTTTTCTTTGCTGTCAGTGGTGCTGGCTCAGGCTGCAGAGCTGCGTTTGCGGCTCTGCACGGTGAGGAAAACGGGAGCTTTTATTAGCAAGGCTGGATCACGTTCTCCTCGGCAGCGCCCCCGCTCCCGCACGCGTTGCTGGCGCTCGGGTGGGAGCGCGGGGCTCGCCTTGCTATTTCGGTGCCCGCTGAAAGGCAGGCGTGGGGCGCGCGACGTGCGCCTTGCTATTTAAAACCGGCACTTTGCATTGAAAGCGCCTGGATGGGGCCGCGCGGGGCCAAAGAGCCGCCCCAGCAAACGAGGCGAAGGCCGGGGTGAGCGGAGCGACCGGCCCTCCTCGTCACGGCCGCCCCACGGGACGGCCGAGCTGCTGCTGTCAGCCCTGAGCGAAGGGAGGGTTCGAGAGCTCGGGAGGGTTTCGGCTGGGTGAGAAATGCCCTGTGCTGCCAGGGCCTCTCCTTGGCGCATGTTTAAGTGGGGTCTGGAGGGCGCTGGTGTTGGGGGAGCGCAGGGATCTGCCTCCTGTTCCGCCCCGGGGCAGGTTCCTCCCGGTGGCTCCCAGAGACCTCGGCGGCCCGAGGGCACCGTCACGGGTGCCACGGAATGGCCGCGGGGCCGGGAAGCGGCAGGTTTTGCCGGGCAGCCGCCGATGCGGCGCTCGCTGGATCAGCCGCTGGGGTCACCCTGTCCCGGGCGCTCCGGGGCGCCCGTGCCGGGTCCGCTTCCGTGCGAGCCGCGTGCCCAGCGCTGTGCCCGCTCCGGGCGCCGCTCCTCGCCCCGCGGCGGCCGTGGCCGCTCGCTCACAAATTGGAGGGTTTTTTGCCTTTTTCCTCCTCCTGCCCTTTGGGGCAGCAAAGGGATGTGCTAAGGGGGCTGTTCCGTGCACAGGGCCGTTTTGCCGCACCAAGTGGCCCCTCTTGCAGGCAGGTGCCGCGTTCCCCATGAGGCCAGCGTGGCCAGCGTCACCCCTAGACGTGAGTGACCGAATCCAAGAGGAGGCTTCGGCACATCCGCGCGCTGACGGGCGGCAGAAGGGCCCGTTTCCCACATGGAGGCCGCGCCAGAGCCGCGGGCGAGGGAATGTGGGGACGGCCCCGGGGACGCGGCTGTCGCTGCCCCGGCCGCTTCCCGGGGGTTTGGCCGGACCCGATTAGCGTCTGCTTAAACAAACCCCCTCGTATCCGCCACGGAGGGAGGGAGGGTGCGGCGCTCCCCCAGCCTGGCTTAAAGTTTAATTAATTTTGTTGCCAAACGAGGCACGGAGTAGCCCGTGGGGGCTCCCGGGGCCTTTCTGCGGCTCCTTGCGGAGGGAGGACCCTCGGGGCCGACTCGCACCGTCCTGCCGCCTCCGCCGGGCACGCGCGCTGAGGCTGGGATTGGCTCTGCAGGCACCGGCAGGAGGGAAAACAGGAAAAGATCCAGCCCGCCCGCTGCTGTTCTCCCCGAGAAGCAGGTGCCGTTGGCGAAGTGATCCCGGAGGACGTTTCTCCGGCTCCAGGTTGAGAGCGGGAGGCGCCGAGGGCCGCGCGGCCGCTGCTCCGGCAGGAGAGCCCAGGGCTCATCCCGCGCGGCCGGAGCCTCCGGGATTGGGGTTGGAGCTGAACCAGCAGCTTTCGGGGGCTTCTGTCCTCTCCTGCTTTCTTCTGCACCCCCTGGTTTGCAGAGATAACAGCGTGGGACGCGGGGACGGGGGCTGGGTGTACTCCATGTAATTCCAGTTTTATTCCGTCTAATTTTATTGGCTTTGAGTGTCCCCAAGGCTCTGGTGGGTGGACGGGGCTTGTTTCTCTGGGTTTTTTTTTTTGCTACCAAGTGGGGCAAAGGATGGTCATTTGTAAGAATTGGACCGGTCCTAGACAGGAAACCTTCCAGGAGCGCCCAGGTGCCGCATCCCGCTGCCGGGCAATTGCCAACCCCGGGATGTCGTCTCCTGTGGAAACGGCCTGTGCTGGCAACCCTTAGGATGCGGGAGCAGGTTCTCCCTGGGCTCTTGTGTCCCAAAACGGCAGCGTCCTGCGGTTGCGGATGCAGCAGAGCCCCCCGATAGGATGGACCTGGAGGATGCCCCCCCCGGCACAGGAGGAGGTGGGAAGCGGTCGGAGCGTCTTCGAATGCTGCCGGGTGACCCGAAGCCCCGTGGTCGTCCCCGTCCTGCGGGTGCCGTGGCGGCTTCTCCAGGGCCCCTTCTGCTTTTTAAGACCTTTTTTTTTTTTTAAAAAAAAAAAAAAAGGTAGTCTCCCTTCCTAAGGCTTGTTAATGCCCTATTAACATTGTTACACAAAACAGCAGAATACCATTTAATTAGGAAAAATACGGACTAACCTCTACCATATGCTGCTCTTCTCGTATTTGCATTTGAAAGTCCATCTGAATTTCAATGCGAACCGGGATTTTATCCAAATGATGAATGGCCGGAGAGGCTGGGGGAAGATGGAGGCGCCTCCCCAGCGCAGGCGGTGCTGCTTTTTGATGTAAAAACCTGGGATTTTCTTCCAGCCGTGAGCGTTGCTCCTGCTTGCACGGGGGCTCTGCTCGGAGCGCGGCCCGTTCCCGTGTGCTCCCGGCGCCCCGAGGGGACGGAGTGGGGTGCGATTCCGCGCGAAGCCGCCCCTCGTCGTTGGTCCCGCTCCCGGCATCCCGGCGCTTCTGGATTGTGGACACAGCGGCTTCATCCTCGTAGGTTAGTTATGTGCTTTGGTGGCCTGAAGAAGAAGAAAAGGAAGGAAAAAGAATTTGGTATCAAAAGGCGCCTTCCCTTTCAGCAGGTGATTTCCACGTGCTCCGTCCCTGCTTTCCCGGTGGCCTCCCTCCTAGTTCGAGGTGCCTTTGAACGGAGCCACCGAGCTCCCCCTTTCCCACGCGGAGCTGCGTGTGCTTCCGAGGCCCTTTGGGATCTTTCCCTCGCCTCCCCGGCAAAAAATCCCTCAAAATCCCCTGGATTCCTGATGGATTTCGCAGCCTTTGCCTCGGCAGCTGTTGCTCCCACGGATGCCCGTGGAGCCGGGCGGGCAATGGGGGCTTGTCCCAGTATTCCCACTTTTGTTCCCCTTTCTCGTGGCCGTGGGAGGTCAGTTTGATCTTTGGGGCACTCTTTGCTGCTGCTGCTGCTGTTGTTGTTGTGTTAATGCAGCTGAACTAACGTGATTACAATTCCAGACTTGGGTAATGGAATAACAGGTCAGGAAGCTCTTTTTGAAAAGATTTTTTTTTTTTTTTTTTTAAGAAAAAACATCACTTCCAAATGATGTAAGTATCCAGTTGGGAAGGTGTTTCCTATCCTCTTTTACCCTTGGCCAGGAGGGATGGGGAAGAGGGATGGGGATGTGTCACCCTGGCAGCACCCCTGGAGGGGACCCTTGGGGACCCTTATCCCAGTCCCGTGTGACGGCGTCTCCGGGCTGCGCATCCCGGGCTGCCGCGTCCCCTTTCCATAGCGCTGCGCCTGGAGCGCCCTGTGGAAACCAGGAGCCACCGGGCCCGGGTTCTCTCCCAGAGGCAACTTCCCTTCCAAAGAGAGGAGGACTCTGTGGAGCCAGCGGCTTCCCGGGCGTTTTCCCCGTGGACGCCGCTCCGCAGGGCCAGGCCGGGCGCTCCGCTCGGCTTCGGAAAGCCCCCGGCAAAGCCTCCTCGCGGCCGCCGCTGCATCCTGGGGGAGCCGCGAGGCCGGGGCCTTTGTCCTTCTTTGGGAATGTTGTGGCAAGGTCGTGAGTCACTTTGCACGGAGCGAGTTACCCCGCTCCTGCCTTGCACGTTGTTGTGCAGCCAGCAGGATTATTTATAACTTAGCCAGCATCCCGGGCCTATTGTGTTGGTAAAGAGCAGGAATGACTAGATGACTTCCTGAGATTTTTATTTCTTTATATATTTATATATATATTTTAACCGCCCCCTCATTTTTTATTTTTTTGCAAATCTGCTTTTCCTTCCAACTATTATGTTGGCCAGTTGGATGCGTTCCCCCCACATCTTCCCCTCTGGCTGTGCCTTGGTCCCGCTCGCGATCCCGCTACCGGCAGCGCCTTAACTCCCGCAAATTGTCCCAGGAAGAGGCAAGGGCGCCTTTTCCGACCCGCTTTCTGATCCGGGAGGTGCAAAACGCCTCGGGCCGGAGCCGCGGGGCCTCGTGCAGGTCCCGCTGCGGCCCCTGCTCCGGCTGCTCATCCCTGCCCTGAGTCACCGGGCGGGGAGGACGGAGCCGGTCCCTGCTTTTGTTTTCCCAGCGTTTTGGCAGGTTTCTGCTTCCTCTCTGCCTCCTCTTCCTCCCTCTGCTGCAGGTTATTCACCCCGCTCACGCGAAACCCAGCAGCCACCGTGGGTTGTTGAAGGCTGCAGCTGCTTTGGATCTTTTTACTCAAAACCAGAGCTTGGAAGCTCCGTTTCGGGGTTATCCCACCCCCCAGCTCCATTTCGGGGTTATCCCACCCCCCACCTCCATTTTGGGGTATTCCCCCGTCACCCTCGTCCCGCTCGGGCTCTTTGCTCCCCTTTCCTGGCCGTGATGCAAGAGGCAGCTTGGCGGGTTGGAGCTGCAGCTGAGGAGGAGGAGGAAGCCTTCGCCCGCCTTGCGGTCGGCGGGGGTTCGGCTCAAGTTCTCTCGGTTTCTGTTAGTTCAGAAGTCAAAATTTAGCACTCCTTTATTTTTAAGCCTTTGTTTCTCGGTGCCCGCGAGTCGCCCCCTTCCCTCGGCTAGAAGCTGCCTCCGCTCCAAGCCGGCTCCGGCCCTTCCCAGGAGCCGGGATTGCTCTTCCTGAGCCGGATTCCCCGCTCCAGGGCTGGGGCGCACGATGCCCTCCCGGCCTTGGCTCCCCGAACCGGCTGCCTCTGCATGGAAACGCGGGCTTTGTCCAAGGGGAGCTCTGCAGCTTTGGAAACGCAGCCCGGCTTGAGCGGCTTTGAGTGCAAATCGAGTCTTCGGGTTCCCCTGTGTCTCTGCAAACTCCTACAACCTCTCCAGCTTTCCTAGATTTCTTCCCGTGCCGATGGGGGCTCTGAGACCTGTTGTCTTTTGCAGAAGGTTCCTGGCGCAGGAGGGAAGGGGACAGGAGAGCGGGCGGCCTCGGAGCTGGGAGTTGGTGACAAACTGCCCTGCTGTTGCGGGCTCCTTCCCAGCTCCGTGGGTCTCATTCCAGGCGGGATCTGGGCATGTGGAGCCACCCGGGTTGGGTCTGGGTGCTGCCGGTGCCGGCCCTGCTGCAGAGCCCTGCTCTGGTCCCCTGCTCGCGGCCGCAGGGGACAGCGCTGGAGTCGGGCCTCCTCTTTCCCGGTGCTCCTTGGGAACAGAATTCATGGAAAATCCATGGAAAAAGCCTGGGATCTGCAGCTTGCATTGCAGGAAAGGCCCGGCATGTTGGGGCCTCTGAGAGCAGATCCCGTGCCGCTGCCCAAGGGAAAAGGGCACGAGCGGCTCTGGGCACCGCGTGGCCCTGCTCCCCCCGCGTCAGGCACAAACCTTGTGGCTTTGGGTTCTCTTTTCTTGAAATAAGGTTGAAAAAGCCGAAACTGGAGCCTGGGCGCCTCTTACTGAGCAAGAAAACTGAAAGATGCCTGCGGGGCTGTGGTCCGCGCGCCGGAGCCGCCTGCGTCCGTGTGCGCGTTCCAGGGAATGGGGCGCCAGGAGCAGCCGCTAGAGCCGGCTCTGCACCCGGAGAAGGCTCCGAGATCCGTGAGAAAGGAGGGAGAGACAATAAGGGACAGCCAGGCCCGTGGAGCCACACGGGATGGGACAGGGCCGTGGGGGACAGGACAGAGCCGCACAGGACGGGACAGGGCCGGGCCGCGTGGGATGGAGTGGAGGTGGCTTCTCCCGGAGGGCAGAGCTCGGAGCGAAGACGGTCGGGAAGAGCAGCCCTGGATGCTGCCTAAACCCCCTTAGCTTTCCCGGAGCGGCCGGCGCTTCCTTGGACTTTGTGCCCCGCGGGCAGGAGGGGCCGGGATGCCGGCTCCTCCCTGGCCGGTGGGAGGAGCGCCGGCTCCGGAGGCGCCCGGCACAGGCGCCCGGCTCCGCGCCTGCCCCTGACTCCATGGACATGGCATCCCGGCGCCAGCTATTTCGGGGTAGGTCTTCCCGCCAGGCGTCTGGCGGCACTGGGAATTTGTGGGGAAAGAAGGGGATGGGATGGGGCACGGAGGGATGGTTTGTGGCACAGCGGCAGCAGTGCTGCTCTGGACGGCTCTGAAGCTGCAGATCCGCAGGGATGTCCTTCCTCCTCTTCCTCCTCTTCCTCGCCATGCTCCATGCACCTGCCTCCCGGTATCCGTCTGCTTTTGGGCAGGGCCTCTGCGCTGCCCGCGGCCTCCGCAGGGACAGCCCGGCCCTTCCTGCTGCTGCTTCCCTGCCTCTCCCCAGAGCATCCCCCTGCGTCCCTAAAATCCCATTCCCGAAAGATGCCGCAGCAACCCGGAGCAGGAAGGATGTGCAGCTGGAAGCCGGCTCCAGGATAACGCAAAGTTGCTGGATAGGGGAGGGTTTTCCGAGCGTGGGCCCCATGCCGGTAGACGGGAATATTGCCGCTGCCGGCGCGTGGGTGACCCGAGCCCGGGGCTGAGTCTTCCTGCCCCTCGGGGAGCTCCTGGGCGGCTCCGGCCGCAGCTCCTGGGAGAGGCTCTTGGTTCAGCCCAGGGGGCTCCTGCGTGTCCAGGTTTCACGCGGTAACAAACGGATTTATCCAAAGCGACGTATGGGATTTATCCGAGCGTCTCCCATGGTGCTGGCGCTGGAGCGAGTTGGGCTCCTGCGGTCCCGGAGGCAGGTCCATGTCTCACTGCTCTGATCTGATCTTGCGGCTCTGCAAGCGGCCGATCCCTCGGCCTCGCGCTCGTCCTCCTCTCCTCCGCCCGCGTTCCCTGCTCGCTCCCCAAAGTCGGCAGCTCCTGGGAAGCGCGGAGCCCCGGGACCCTGTGCGCAAGGAGCGGAGCCGGCTCCGGGTGCCGCACGTTCGGCGACTCCTTCCTTCCTGTGCGCTTGGAAAACTGAACTTGCAGCTGTGAAACCAGAGTTGGTTTTTCCACTTCGTGTTTTTTCTTCACGCGTCTTGTCTTTGCCCTTATGGTGTTGGCACCGCAGCGGCTTTTTCTGTCCTTAAAGGGTAAAACAAAATCCTTTGGGCGCTCGGAGCGCAGTGGCCGGGCAGCTCCGTGACGCTGCATTTTGCTGGGCGGTTGCTTTTGTGGGAAGAAGTGACGTTGCTTGTCCAGACACCAGGAATGGGAGCCTGATGGAGAGGGGAGAGAGGCTGGATCACCTCACAGGTCCCTTTTGGCCTCCAGCCCCTTCCCTGAAGGGCAGCCGGGACTTTGGTGCTTTCAGAGGCCTTGGCCTGGCCGCACTCCTGTTTTTGTGCCGTCTTCGTGGGGTTCCCAGGAGCTGCTGGGGAATCTTGGTTCATTTTTCAAATGATTCATTTTACCTGTGAGAGCAGAGCAAGAGGGCCGAGCTCCTGCGCCCCGGGAGAAGTGTCCTCAGCTCCCGGAGGAGCTGCCACCTCCTCCCCCGGCATCTCCGTGTTTGCGTGGGAAGAGGGAGGGCTTCCCGGGAGCATGGGTTGTGTGGGAATGGCAGCGGGGCCTGGGAAAGGGAAGCGCCACTCTTGCCCTGGTGGGATTCGATGTGGGCTGCATCCGCGTCACTGCCGGTGCCCGTGGAAGCGGATGGGGTGGCGGAGCCGCGCTGAGAACCCGTCCCCACGGTGGCTCCCTGGGCAGGCGCCGCTGGGGCCTCGTGCCGGGAAGGGCACCCGGAGCCTCCCGGCAGGAGCCTCCCGGACACGGCCTCCGGGCACCAGGGCCACGAGCGGAACCAGGACCCGGCCGGCACCGTGGGCAAAGATGCGGATCGGAAGCAGGGGACGGCACGAGGGAACAGGGTGACGTGTTTGTGTTAGCAGGAAACAGGGAAGAGGAGCTCCTTGGAAGCGGCGCGCCTTGGGGAAACGCGGGGGATCGGTGGCCTGTTCAAAGCCCCGAATGGGTCACATCTGTCTCGCGCTGCTGCCTTGTGGGGCTGGAGCCTGGGAGGGCAAGTGCCCCCCGACCCCTGGGACGTGCTTTGCTGGGATTCGGGATAGCTCCAGGGATGCCCTGGCACATGCAGCATTTCCCACTTGGGAAAAAAAGGGGGGAAAAAAGACCAGAAACCTCCGTTGTGGCAAGCACATGCAAACACAAGTCGGAGCCGGCCGCGCCAGGCAGGTGCTCTCGGCACGCTCCCCTTCGGAAAGGCTTCCTCATCCCGAGCAGTCCCGCTCCGGGATCCTTCCTGCGGCGTGACTCAGCCTCGACGCGACACGAGGACACGGAGCGGCGCGGGGCCCGCTCAGCCCCGCTTCCATGTGTTCCTCCCGGCCGCGTTCCCGGTGCTGCTAAACGCAGGGGTGCAGGCGGAGCGGGCTGGTGCCCGGGCCCGTTTCCCGCTGCTCCCTCGCGCTCCCACCGCTGCTGGAGTTTCCCAGTTTCTTTCCTTCCCTTCCTCCCGTTGCTGCCACAGGTTTGTTCCGTGTCGCCCTGCGACTCCTTGGCTCTATTTGGGGCTCGCGGGTAGGACCGTCCCCGCCGCGGAGTGCTTGGCCGCAGCACCCCGGTGTGGGGCATTTCGGTTAGTTTTTATTATTATTATTAGGTATTTTGGCAGTTTTGGGTGTTGGGATTCCTCCCTCCCGCTTCCTCTCTCGGCGCTGGCTCCGGTGCCGCTCCGCCCCAGCCGTGGCTGCAGGCGGCTCCGAACGCGGCGGGATGCAGGGATGGGCCGGGCCCTCAGCGGCGGCTCCGGCGCCCGGGTCCTCCCCGGGGCTGCTGCACCTCGCGGGTCCGTTCTGTACGTTCATCAGCGCCGGGATTTGGGTTATCCCCTGGCTTGCGCAGGCCCGCACACGGGAATGCCGCTTTTCCATGCGAGTCTCCCACCCTCCATCTCTTCCCACCACCCTCCATCTCTTCCCACCGCCTTCCTCTGCCCGGAGCGGCTTGTGGGCCTAAGTTAGCAGGAGGAGATGGGGGCTTTGCCAGCCCGGTGCCCAGCCTGCTGGAAAACCCACTGGAAACCCATCCTCCTGCTCCCGCTGTTCCCGTGCTCCAGGCACTCGTCCTCGCCTTGCGCCGCCCGCCGCGATTCCTGCTCTGCCTCTTGGCCTGGCTGGGGAAAGGGATCCCCGAGCGCTGCTCCAGGTGGCCGGCAGCTCCCGCTCCCCCCTCCCTGTCCTGAAGAAGGAAAACCCATGGATATTGTTTTGCCGGGAAAGGGAAGTGAGCGCATTGAATGGGCCCGTCCTCCGCCACGTCCGTAAACAGCGGCGCCCGCGGCTCCCGCAATCTGTTTTTTCCGATTCTGGGGCTGCTGCAAAGGGCCGGGCGGGCGGCCCCGCTCCGGGCCGGGCTCCGGCTCCTCCCGGCTCTGCTCCCCGCGGGACTCGCGGTGACTTTTGCCACTGCTGCCGGTGTCCCCGCGTGTCCCCGCACCTCGCCGGGGAGCAGGGCCGCGGGCCCTTGTGGCAAAACAACCCCGCTCGTTTGCCGGGGTCTAAAGCTAATTACCAGTCGCCTAATTTTATTGATTTCAAATCCCTTTTAGCGGAGATTTTGCTCTGGGGCTGATCGCCAGAGCGATTAGGCCCCAAAGCCGCTTAATTTGGACGTGTTTATCAGGCCGCCTTCTGTCACCTCCGCTTCCAATCAAATCCCGGGGCAGCGGCGCCTCCGTGGGCGCCGTCCCGGCTCCGGGCTGGGCCGTCCGGCTGCCCGGCATCCGCATCCCGCTGCGGAGCTTCCCGCTGCGGAGCGGCCGCGCGGCCCCTCTGCGCCGCCCCGCCGGGGTCTCCCCAAACCGCTCTGGCTGTTCCCGGGAGCCGGAGCGGGCGTCCCTTTCCGGCGTCCCTTTCCAGGGCGTTTTCAGCCCCAGGAATGCCGCGCGCTCCGCCTGGGAGCGGCGCACGGAGAGCGGGGCGGGAGCGCTCCCGGGAAGGAGCCTGCTGCTCCACAGCCCCCATCGGTGCCGCATCCTTGGGTCCTGGGAAAAATACAACCAGAACTGGGGGGAAAAAAGCCCAAACTGAAGGAATCTCCCCCGTTGGAGCCAGGCTGCTTCATACAGAGCCAGAGCGGCTGCGGATGTTCCCTTCCCGGACCCCCCTTTGCTCCCAGGGATGCGTGGAGGCTGGACAGGGAAGACAGGATCTCTCGGCAGGTGGAGGCTTCTTTTTTTGAAACAGAGATTAAACTTGGGCAAATTATTTTTACCCTCACGGAGAGCTCATAGTAGGGCTCGTCTATCAGCTCTCCTTAGCTCCTGCGTAAAAGTCATTTAAAAGAAAAAAAAAATTGCTGTCTGACAGCAACATCTTATTCTATTAGTACGTTTTAATTAGAACACGAGCAAGGAATGCATTATGAATATTCATGATGAGGGTTATTAAAATGCACAATTAATCTGTGCTTTTTTTTTTTTAATAACTATATTAATGGAAGGAGGCGGCGGTTCCTATTTTGGCGTTTTCCGAGTGGGATCGCGCCTCGGAGCGCTGGGAACGGGGCTGTTTCGCAGCCGATCACGGGAGCCCCGGGCACGGGCAGGGCGGCGGGCAGGGAACAGAGACCTTTTTGCTGCCCCCTTGAATGGGGGGACCAGCAGGTGCCCCTGGGGCTGCCGGGGATGTCACCTGCTGCCTTGGCCTTGCTTTGGGCAGCCCTGGCAGGGAATTTCTTCAGGAATTTTGCCCAGAAACCCATCCCGGCCTTGCCTGGGCCCCCCTGGCGTCCCCTCCGGCCATCGAGGGTGTCCGAGAAGGAGCCGCTCCGGGGGCGATCGCAGCCCCGCGAGGAGCCCGGGATGAGCCGAAGCCACCGGGAATTGCCGGAATTGCGGGTGCCAAGGATGCACGGGCGCCCCATCCGCCTGGGCCGTCGCGGCGCTTCCCAAACGGCCGCGGAAGCAGAAGGGCCCCGGGCGCCGCGCGGGAGCGGAGCCGGGTCTGGCAGAATTGGCAGCGGTTCTCCCTAGTATCCAAGGTATTATTAGAGGCTTATCCCTGCTCTGCACAGTAATCACATTGGAAATTTTTGATTAGAAAACAAAATCTAAATGAGAAGTATGAATATTCATTAGGTGTGGAGATTAATATGCATAATTATGCAAATTAGACAGCAATTAAACACCAATTCTCTGGGGAAATGATTAACACAAAGGCACCGAAATAGAAGGATGTAATTTGAAAGAAGTTTCTGGTTAAATGAGCAGTGAGGGGAGCGGGGAGAGGGGCCACTCCGTGTTTGCCATGATAATCAGCTGGGCTGAAGCGGGGCCGGGGTCCCCACGCCCGCCCGGCCCTGCTTTCCAGTGACTAAAGAAATCTCCGGTTCTGGCTTTCCAGGATCTTGGCCCGTGGTGTGTGCCTTGGAAAAGGCAAAAGTGCCGGATTCGGGGGGTCCCCAAAGCCCCCAGGCTTGCAGAGGCTCTGGCAATGGCAGCGGAATGCAGGGTTGGGCGGGGAAGAGCCGCTCCGGGCACCGGGGCGGACGGTGGGCGCTGCCGCCCTGTTGCAAACGGGGCTGATCCCCCAGCATCGGCTTCGGCTTGCGAGAGGAGCCGGGAGCAGGAGCAGCCGCTCCGTGCGGAGCCACCCGCGCTCCGGAGCCACCCGCCCGTCACTCCTGGGCCCGAGCCCGGCACCGCTCCGGCACCCCACGGAGCCTGGCTGGACGGCAGGGAATACGGCGCAAATCCCCCCGGAATCCCGCAGGAGGCTCTTCTGGGCCCTCCTGATCCCGCTGCGTGTCCCGGGGAGCGGGGTTTGGCCTGAAATCCAAGGGACAGGCAGCGCCAGGTCCGTTTGCACGCCGGAAACCCGGCAAGCGGCCCGGCGAGATGCAGCCGCGAGGTGGGAATTTGGGAATTTGCAGCCTCGCTGCCAGGGGGAGGCGGGAGCTGCAAGGAGCCGCCTCAAACCCCGACTCCTGCTCCGGGCGGGAAAGCGAGCACGGCGGGGAGGCTCCGTGCCGCCCCGTGGACGTGGTTTATTAATGAAAATACCCTTCTGTTTGTGGAAGGAAGAGTTAATTTTGCGGGAACACCTTTGAGGCTTTGCTGATAAAGCAAGAGTAACCTTTGTTCTTCCTGTTTTTTCCATAGGTTTGGATGAAAGACCGGGATCAGGTTCCTGGGGAACGGGAGATCAAAACAGCTCACGTTTGACCAGGCAAGGGTAAGGACGGAGCATAAACATGGAGCTCCAACAAAAATAAACGGGGCCTTTGAGGATCGTTTCCCAGCCGGTGCGTTGGGCCCGCCTGGGTTCTCACCCTGGAAGAGGGATTTTCGCCCCGTTTTAGGTGGGGGACAAGGTGTCATCGGGGCACCGGGGGCATCGCTCACGGATGGCAGCTTTGGAGGGGCTGGGGGGGAAGAACCCAGGCTGGGACAGCCGAAACTGGGGCCTGAGGAGGGGAAGAGCGAGAAGACGTCAGCCGAGCTGACGCGGGGCGTTCCGGGGATGCTCCTGCGGTCTCCGCGGGGGCTCCGTCCCCTCCCCGGCTCCGCGCTGGAGCAGGCGCCGGCCGTTCCCCTTCGGACAGGCCCCTCCGCTCCCCGTCGGGGCTCTCGGCTCCTCGGGGCGGCGCAGGGTGCCCCGGGGCCGCGTCCCCGCCGGGTCCTGGCGGCGCTGCCCGGGCAGGGGGTGGCCAAGCCTGGCCCGGCTCCCGGAACGGAAAAGGGCCCTGGGGCTCCCAGCCTTCCCGCTGCGTTTGGGAGCAGAGCGACCGCTGCGGCTTTGGGGCTAAGATGGGGAGTTTTGGTGTCTCCTGAGAGTAGCGGGGTTGAAAACAGCAACTTGGCTCTTCCCTTCCTCGGCTCCTGACACGGGGTGAAGAGCGTCCCAGAGGGGATCACACTGTGCTAAACTGCAGCTCGATCTGTGCCTGCCTTGGGCCGGGCTCTGTGTCCTCACGTGTGCGGTGACAAACGTGCCCTGTCCCTCCAGCAGAACTACGGGGAAGGCCCCCACTACGGAGAGCACCGGGAGCTGCCGTCCCACAACAGCCTGTCGTCCTCGCCCTTCCTGGGACCGGGACTAGTGGGTAAGTGCCCTGGGTCCCCTGCTCCAGCACACAGCGGCCGGCCAGGGTGGCTGTCCCGTCCCTCACCCGGGGGTGCTCGGAGCCGCGCTCACGGGGCCCGCGGCAGCCTCTCGCGGACGCAGCTCTGCGCACGGCGATGCCCCTGTTGTGCCGCAGCGCTGCTGGGCCGCAGGGCCTCGCGGGAGCCTCTGCAGGGCCCGGGTGTCCCGGCCTGGCGCGTGGTGCCGCAGGGGGTGACGGCAGGGAGCCCGGGCACGGGACACGCTCGTGGTGGCAGCGCGCAGGTGCCGGCGGCCCCGTCCTCCCCTGTCTGTCCTCGCTGTGGCCTTCTCCCAGCTGCGGGCCGGGAACCCGGGAGCACCGCGGGGACCCGTCCCTGTGCCCTGCTCGGGCAGAGCCGCCTGCCCCTGGGCGCCTGCGGCCCCCTTCACCCGACTGCTGCTCTGAGATTAAGAGCGGAAAATACCCATCCCCAAGGGCTTAGGGAGCTCTAATGTCATTAGGCAGGAATTGGGTTAGTCCTCGGCGCCTTTCCCAAGGCATCGGCAGCTGGAATGCTGCGGCAGCACGGAGGGAGGCGCGAGGGCCGCGCGGCAGCCGCACGCGGTTCGGAAGCGCAGCCTGAGGAGAGGGAATCGCGTCTGGGCAGAAATCCCCGTGAGCAGCACAGGTTCCTCCTGGGCCGGCGCTGGTTAGAAAGGGGAAGAGCGGAGCCGGCGCGTGAGGAAGCAGGTGTCCGCGCTCTTCCTCCTCGCGCGCCGCGGCCGCATCCCGCGCTCCGGCGGCTTCGCTCCCCTCCGGGGCAGCCGGACACTTGGAATTTCCCCCTGGGGTCCCGCGCGGACAGGGCAGAGCAGTACCAGGATGCCCCTCTGCCCCGTGGCTCTCCAAGAGCGTTATTCCCTATTTTCTGCCCCGGGAGGATGCGGGCGGAGCAGAGCTGCTCCTTCCCCAAAGCCGGGCAGTCTGATGAAATCCACAGGATGTTTGGGAGGGCTGGAGCAGGGAGCCCTGCGGCAAAGTGGGACCGAACGGCGCAGGGCAGCCCCACGTCCCTGCTCATCCCGACCGGCCCAGGAGGCAGCGGCTCCCACTGCTTGGGTGTCCCTGGGACACGTGGCGCGTGTCAAAGTCACGCTCCTTTCTCAAATTGCGGAACACTGACCCCAAAACCAAGAGGTTTCGCGTTGCGTCCTC